>NC_052612.1:6834068-6852953 GCF_016545825.1 Eucalyptus grandis
TTTGTTATTATGACTTTGAGATTCTCTTTCATGTATCAATTTGATAATGAATGGAAATTTCTTTTTGACCCAAAAAAAAAAATCTAAATCGCTAAATTGTACGAGTTTACATGGGACCCATATGGAACTCACTAAAATTATAGGTCTAGAAATCCACTAGATATAAATAGGACGTTAGCTCATCTCCAAATCTCCGTCAAATGCCTTTTTCTCATCACTTTGAAGCTTCTGATAGCACCCCACTCTGTCACACGTGAATCGGGAATGATTTTCAACGCCAAAGTCTTTGTTGAATCTCAAAAGATTGAACCAACGTGGAACAACAACTCAATTGTAAGCATCAGGGGTTTTGCTAGAGATGGGCTCAATGGCTTTCAACATTCCCATGGCCTTCTATTTGCTAGCTTTGTTCTCGACCCCGTCCTTGGCGAAGTACTTGCTCGTGCTCGTGCTCGTGCTCGTGCTCTTGCACATGCACCCTCTGTCTGGACTTGATCTCGTTCGGAATCTTCTCTAGCGCGTCGCCCTCAACGATGGTGTAAGCGTGCGCGAGCTTTCCTTGTCCAGCTTGTCGACTGGTGCTTCACCGAGTTGAACCATATAGCCGCGACACACAGAAAACTGCAGTCAGCTCCACGTTAGTCTTATCAAAGAATGTCAGGCAAATGTGTTGACATCACATGTTGATGTGTGATCAAAATGAATGAAATTAGAAGACGCGCAAGTACTCGCCTCCACCGAAAACGATGCGATGTTGACGGGACAGCCATCACCTTCAAGGGTGACAAAATCCAGACTGGCTAGTGGGAGGAGCTTGGGGATGAGATTTTATCAAGATCAAGGCCTTGAACGTTCGTGCAGGGGGATGGAATGCGTCTTCGCCTAAGATTTCCGAGTCCCAGGGCAAGAGATATGTGGGATTATGTTGAAATGCCCTTTAAATGATTCTCAATCTCCTCGTTTAGTAATCTAAATCAGCATCACAATGTTCTTAAATAATACAATAAAGAGGACATAAAGGCATGGATCTCAAGCCCAAATTATACTTATTAGCATGCGAGAGATCTTTGAATGCAGACACCCTTGAGGGTAAGAATTCATTAAATTATAACTTAAATATTCTAACGGCACCAACGGCTCGGACAAGCGAGCTTGAGTGCATGCGGACAATTCTTGCGCAATGAAATGCATGGTAAGTCGCACATCGAGACTCGTCCACGTACAGGCTATTGCGACCATGACCATGAAGACCACTTCCTTGACCAGTTGGCTAGTCGGAGGAGGAAGACGTGGGTCGAGCATATCCTATAGTGGCACATTTGAGTCTTTGAATAATGTCGACATTTGTGTCATTTGTAGGGAAGAGAGAAGATTCCTGGATGCTTCCCCATCATTCTCTAGCATTGGTACTTTTACTGTTGACTCTGTTTCATTAAAGAAGAATGAATCTATGTTTTGATCACAACCTCAAGTTGCCTACAAATTCCAAATTTTTGAGATACTGTTAATACAGACCACTTTTCAAAATCTGTACTTGCTCTTCCTAAAAGTCTTGTTAGAATTATTGGATGAATCCAAATGTAATATGTCAATTAAAGCTATTTGATCAACCCAAGATACAGTACGGGGGCAACGTATTGATTAGATTTGATCATGTGGCTTACCAGGAACCTTGTAGCCATAAGATCCAGCCACCGGATCAATTCGACGAATCCGAATTCAAGAGCCTCACCGTCCCAAAAACCAAAAGTCGAGGCTCGAAGTCCGACTCGAGCAAGATGTTGTTCAACATCATGTCCCGATGGACAATAGGCAGTGAGCAATCGTGATGCAAGTAGGCGATCGCGGGAGCCACGCATTGAACAATCTTCACTCTCTTGACACAAGTCCAATTTAACTGCTCCTCTTCCTCCATGCAAGACCTTTGCCAAAGTTCAGAAAAAATTGGATGATGTCCCTGCGGTTAACCACCACTTTTTTTACCGTGACGATATGGCCGCTGGCCTATTCGGCCTTGTAAACACGAATCCGCGTTTTCCGATGCAGTACTCTTCACTGAAGCCGTTGGTGGCCTTGGCAATATCGTTGAATGCAAACTTCATTCCCCTTTCCCATATGATTTCACGTCACTTCATAAGATTTCTTATCTCTTCATCGAGATGCTTGTTTCACCGCCAAAAGCAAAATCGAGCAATAAGAGTCGAGAAGTAGTAAGCAGCAAACGCAACAATCACATTAATCAGAACCTTTCTCCGATGGTCGGTCGATTTCTCTCGACCCACATGGAGACATTCCGTCACGTTTCCTCACAAGCCCGGATTTGCAATAAAAGCACTTCCTAGTTATTGTTGGAAGGCGACCACCGGAAACCAGGCTGCGCTGTCGGCTTGTTGTACAAGAAGCCATGAAGCTTAAACTGCTCATGCGGGTGAGTAGGCACAGGATCATACCCGACAAATTGTTATAAGAAATATTGAGATTTTCCAATTTAGTGAGCTTTGCTAAATTGGAAGGAATCGATCCTACTAGTGAATTGTGGCTTAGGTCTAGTGGTTTTGTAGCGTGAACGAGTTTCCCAGCTCAGTGACATGACACCCAATAGATTGTTGTTGCTCAAGTTCAAGCTCAGTAAATTCTCGCAATTTGCTAACTCTTTTAGTACAATCCATAGAGAGGGATGTATTGTCGTATTGTGGTTTATGAAAGATTATGCCACGTTGATAGCTTTAGATGTTAGTCCAAATTCGAAATATCGGGTCAAAGTTTGGCATTTTATTGGCCATTTGGCATTTCATTTGTAACTCATGAATTCCCTGCTCATAAAAAAATTAATAAATTAGAGAATTCTACAAGCCTCGTATAAACATGTAGCATGCTTATCAAATTCCACAAAACCACTGCACCAGATTCCTGTCACACCTTTTATTCTCTTATTCTCAGCAAAGACAAGAACAACACTCACCAGCCCAACATGCTTAGCTCCAAACAGAGTGACTCAAACTCTTCTTGTCTCCTTTTCAGTTTAGCACAACCAGACATATTTAACACATTACATAAACCATACAAGATAGCGAAGAGATCGGCTCAGTAGGCATCAGGGTTTGCCACGAGATAAGCCTGGATGGCCCCGACCATCGCAGTCACCTTCTGTTTCCCGGCTTTGATCTCGTTCTCGGGACGTCCACGTCGCCATTGGTGAAGTAACTGTTCGTGCACTTCAACACCGAGCCTACCAAAGGCAACGCGGTGATCTTCACCTGATAGCTGATTTTCTCAAAGGTGGTGCCCAGCACTTCGCCCTCAATGATTGAGTAGCAGTAGGTGAAGTTCTCCCTGTCCAGGGCCTCGACCTTGTGCTTCTCTGTCTTGTTCTGGCTGCCTATAAATGTAACAAAAAGTCACATTCACATTTAGAACTCGCAGGTTTCAATATCACGAGCACCAATCTTCATGGTGTCCATCAGGCCGCTTAGGAATTAACCCAATTGTTCCGACTGCAATCCAATACAATTGACTTAGACATAGCCTGACTTTGCCCAATCAAAATCGTGTCACATAATCACTCGTGTAAAGTTAAACGGTTAGAAACATCTTAAGTAACCGAGTCATATTTCTATCTTTCTCCATATTCATTATAGTGTTCCATAAGGTTGAAGCCCCTTGATTCGAGTGATCCTAAGTTCCTAAAACGGATGGACTAACCTTGGCCAAAGCCATCAACTTGATGGTCTCGGGACCTCCATCGCCCTCGAGGACTTCAACGCTCTTGACGGCAGCGGAGGACCATGGGGAGGTTATCAGCATCGAGGATAGCGGTGAACATCCTGGCCGGGGGAATGGGGGACAGGATATCGAAGTGAAAACTGATGACACCCATGACTGGATCTAACAGAGTTGCTGAAACGAAGGGGTGATGATGGAGTAGTGATGAAGTTGGTCTCTCGGGACTTGGGAGTGAAGAGTAGAGGCTGAATTGAAGTTGATATATAGAGAGGGGGACTTGAGTGTGAAGGGTTCTGATCACTGCATATTTCTTCTTACTAAGATGCATTATATTTTGCGGAAAATAAATAATTTAGAAAATATTTTCTAAAAATAATCACTAAATTTAGATAGTGTTCCGAGCATAAGTTATTTGGTGAGTGTGCTGCATGTTCTAAATTGATCTAAATTACTAAATTTAATGGGCTCAGCTAGAATTAAAAGTGTAGATTCCCTTAATATAAATACAACACTACCTCATTTTCAAGTCTTCGTCAAAATTGTGTTGTATATAAATATGACCCTAGCTCATCTCCGAGTCTTTATCAAACGTGTATTGTATGTCCTAAATTGATCTAAATCGCTAATCTAACAGGTTCACGTGGGATCCATGTGGAACTCACTCTAATTAAAGTCTAGATTCTCCTTGATATAAATACGATGCTATGTCATTTCTAAGTTTTCATCAAAATTGTGTTGTATATACTAAGTTAATCTAAATCGCTAAATTTGATGGGTTCATGTGGGATCCGTAGGAAACTCACTAAATTAAAAGTTCAGGTCAACTTAATATAAATACAGTTTTCTTTCATCAAAATTACGCCGTATGTACTAAATTAACCCAAATTGCTAAATCTGATGGGTTCATGTGGGACCTACATAAAACTCACTCGAATTAAAAGTCAAGATTCTCCTTGATATAAATACGATGCTATGTCATTTCTAAGTTTTCGTCAAAATTGTGTTGTATATAAATATGACCCAAGCTCATTTCGAGTCTTTATCAAACGTGTGTTGTATGTCCTAAATTGGTCTAAATCACTAAATCTAACAGGTTCACGTGGGATCCATGTGGAACCCACTCAAATTAAAAGTCTAGATTCTCCTTGATATAAATACGATGCTATGTCATTTCTAAGTTTTCGTCAAAATTGTGTTGTGTATAAATATGACCCTAGCTCATCTCCGAGTCTTTATCAAATGTGTCGTATGTCCTAAATTGATCTAAATCGCTAAATCTAACAGGTTCATGTGGATCCATATGGAACTCACTCGAATTAAAAGTCTAGATTCTCCTTGATATAAATACGATGCTATGTCATTTCTAAGTTTTCGTCAAAATTGTGTTGTATATACTAAGTTAATCTAAATTGCTAAATTTGATGGGTTCATGGGATGCATAGGAAACTTACTAAAATTAAAAGTTCAAATCAGCTTAATATAAATATAGTGCTCTTTCATCAAAATTACGTGCGTATGTACTAAATTAACCCAAATCGCTAAATCTGATGGGTTAATGTGGGACCTATATAAAACTCGCTGGAATTAAAGTCTAGATTCTACCAAATAAAAATGAGGCCCTAACTCATTTCCGAGTCTTTGTCAAAAGTGTATTGTATGTCCTAAATTGATATAAATTGCCAAATCTGATGAGTTCACATACAATCCATATTGAATTCACTAGAATTAAAAGTCAAATTCCACTTAATATAAATATGACGCTAGCTCATTTCTGTTTCTTTATCAAAATTGTGCTATATGTACTAAGTTAATCTAAATCACTATATTTGATAGGTTCATGTGGAACCCATATGAACCTCACTAAAATAAAACGTCCAAAATTGATTAAATATATATACTACTTTATCATTTCTAAGTCTCCATCAAGCGCCTTTTTCTCATCTCTTTGAAGCTTCCGAGCGCGTGCCATTCCGTCACATGTGAATCGCGAATGATTTTCCACGCCAGAGTCTTTGTTAAATCTCAAGACTTAAAAATACGAATGTGAGTAACAATTGCGTGTCAAATGCAGAAAATTCATATGTGAAAAGTTGACCGTCCCTTCTTGAGTCAACTGTTCTCTTCCTCGATATGCTTTTCTCTGATCTGGCCTCAAAGACAGATGGGCAAAGCGGCGCATTCATATCTATAATCTCGCGGCAGTTTCAACTCTGTTAAAAGAATGCCGAGATCTTTACAAGATGTTTGACAAGCGTCTTTGATGACAGCATGCACAGCATATCTACCGCTTCAAAACATAGTTACGGTTCAGTCTCGATTGTTATTTTTCTTGAAAGAGACACGAGAATGAATCTCAAGCCCAAATGATACTTGTTAGCATGCGAGAGATCTTTGAATGTAGACAACCTTGAGGGAGTCACTAAATTATTATTAAAATATTCTAATAGAACCCAATGGCTTAGACAAGCAAGCTTGAGTGCGTGTGGATAATTCTTGCTTGACGAAATGCATGGTAGGTCGTGAATCGAGACTCGTCCCCATGCACATCCACTTCCTCGGCTAGTTGGCCGGTCGGAGGAGGAAGTCGTGGGTCAAGCACATCCTTCAGTAGCACATTTGAGTCTTTCAATAATGTCGACATTTGTGTCATTTGTAGGGAAGAAAGAACATTCAATGGATGCTTCCTTGGCTACTTTTACTGCTGGCTCTATTTCATCAAAGAAGAACTAGTCAAGGTTTTGCTCTCACGTCAAGTTGTCCACAAATTCCAAATTTCTGTGATACTTTAAAACAAATCACTTTTCATAATCTATACTTACTCTTCCTAAAAGTATTGTTAGATTTATTGAATGAATCCAAATTTGATTTGTCCATTAACCGCAGAGTTACTACTAATTTTATTTTCAAGAAGAAGAATGAATTAGAGTCATGATCATAATGTCAAGTTGTACCCAAATTCCAAATTTGAACCACACTCTTAACACAAACCACTTTTCAAAACCTATACTTACAAGAATCCTAAAAATCCCGTTAAGACTTATTTGAATGCAAATTATCAATCCAAGACCATTTGTACCACTGAAATGTTCGATTAGATTCAATCATCTAACTTACCAAGAGCCATGTAGCCATAAGATCTAGCCACAAATAAGGCCGGTGTTGGAGAAATCTTTCTAGAATATTTTGAAGTGACAAAACGTTTCTATCAATCTAGTCCGGATATTTGCAGACCGTATGTTTAAGGCCGAAGACTTTCGATCACGGGACTCAGCACTCAAGATTCAAGACTTAAGACTCAAGACTCAAGACTATTCTCATTGACATCGTTTCTAATCCGATGTGAAGGAAATCAGAACCGAAGTATATGGTTAGGATTTAATCCTATCCTCTGGAGAAGATCTTTTGGTTGGATAAATATAGATTCTTTTATTCGTATCTAGATCGATTGAAGATCCGATGATCGACGAATATTCTTGGAAGGTTATTCATATGAAACCAAGATCTGATTGTATGGGCGAACGAGTTGATGGGCTATCGTAGTTCCTTAAATAGCTCGAATGATCTTCTTAATTGATCAATCGGGTAGATTGGAGGAATTCCTTTGGTAAGTGCTAACTGGTATGATGGTATAAAGTATAAAGGAAGACGTTCTAGTTGTTTGAGAGATTGATCGATAGAGAATTCCGCAGTCTAAAGCACCTTGATTATTAGTCGATACTGCTTTTGAGTGAAATTGTACACGAGAGTGTATACTTGGTGATACCTTGGTGAGTGTGGTAGAACATCTACACCTAGAAATCAGGAAGAAGCAACACTGTAACATCTCTTTGTTCATAGTGGAATCGCCGATTGGCCGTCGTGCGAAAAGTGGGCGTAGGCTTGATCAAGCCGAACCACTATAAACCGCGTGTTCAATTCTCTCTTTCATTTACTTAATCTTGTGTTGATTATTATTTGCTGCAAATCCTTCAACTGTCTAAGTATTGTGCATCGATCAAGAAAAATCATTTATATACCTATTCACCCCCTCTAGGTACTAGCACTAGCTATATCGAACAGGCTCGCATGAACAGAGAGCGGCAGCCAGTGGCCCGAGAAGCTGAGGCATGGGCACAAAAGCGCGGTCGCCGAGAGTCCCACTCTCATTTCGCGGGCGTCGGATGGCGAGCGAGCTCGATAGATCGAGCCTGCCCATCCGCCTCGCTCGTCTCTGGCGAGATCTCTGGCCAGACCACGGGAAAAACCAAGACGGCTTGAACGGGGACCTCTCATTGAGATAGCTAGTATAAACACCTGAGGGGGTGAATAGGTGCATAAACAATTTATCGAGATACGGAAGCGATTCTTGGCAAAACGATAGAAAGGAAGTTTACTATGATTAATGAAAATGAAGTACGATCAAAGTAAAGAGAGTAAGGAAGAGAAAATTGAACACAGGGTTTATAGTGGTTTGGCTTATTCCAAGCCTACGTCTTCTTTCGACAGCGTAGCCCCAGATTTCACTATGATAAAAAAGAGTAATTACAGCACGACTTCTCTTGATTCCACATGTAGATGTTCTACCACACCTCCTCAAAGTTTCTCTATATACTCTCTTTTGAATACAATGTTTATCGCTCAAAGTAATTGTTTAAACAACAAGGAGTTTCGTTTGAAATTCTTCTATCGCTGCCATCGAACAACTAAGAACGTCTTCCTATATCTCCTTTATGCCATCATACAACCACTTACAAAGGAATTCTCCAATCTACCCGTTGGATGGTCATTAAAAATTGTTCGAGCTTAAAGGAACGTGTCGATAGCCCATCAATCTTGTTCGCCCATAATCGGATCTCGTTTCCATAAGTAGAACATTCCAAGAATATTTAGGCAATTGCCAGATCTTTAATCATCGAATCAATCTCGATCAATCAAAGAATTTCCGTTAAAGTCATTTCCACCACGAGATCTTCTCCAGTTGATAAGGTTGAATCCTTAGCGAAACATCCAGTTCTGGATAACCTTTCTTCAACGGACTAGAGATCAAAGCATCGATGAGTGTTTGAGTCTTGAGGATAGACTATCAGGTCTTTGGAGCTTTAAGTACTGAGTGCGCAGAAGCCTTGGAAGTAGATCGATGGAAGCGTTTTGTCAGCTCTTACACTTCAAGATTTCTCCAACAATCTCCCCCTTTTGATGGTGACAAAACTTTCCTACAGATTTGGACAACTTCACGCAAAACATTTCTCAAACACATATGCATATCTTATGGCTAAATGAATAACACTAGAATTTGCAATACGAAAGTAGGTTAGTTTAATGTGATAAAGCCATCTATAAGATACCAATGATAGTTAATGCAGTCAAGTCCAAGTCTAATTCGATTCTCATCCGGTTACAAAAACAAAGTCAAACAGATCAAAACAATCCAACAAAATCCAACAACCTGTAACCACACGATCTAACCACACAATTTAAAAATCAATTTGTTCAAATCTTGCATCTCTCCCTTTTTGTCAGCATTAAAAAGGTTGAGATGAAAATAGAATAAAGTCAAGATTGCTTGGGAACGCAGATAAGTTGGAAATCTCCCATAGGCAACGATCCTTCCAGCCTTTTCAAGTCTTCCTTCGGTTGCGCGATCTCCTCACCCTTGGCATTGGCCTGAATCGAATAGAGGGCTTGGATTTTATCATTCAATGAACATGAAGAAACTTGACCGCATTTTGCAAGTTTTGAACCTCGCATCCCAAGACATAAATTTGACCTCGCATTTCCAAGAGAATATCCATGATCCCGCGAAAATCAGCTGAATTTTGATGCATATACTAGCTTCACACGTTCGCGATGATGGCATATCAAAATAATCTTCTGGTTTGACAATGAAACTCATGACCTTATTAAATTGAGATGCATAAACATCTTCGGGTCTACAAGAGAGCGGCTCCTTCATTTGCATCGGGATATGAGGACTTCTCTCATTTCTCTTGTCTCCCCTTGTTTTTATGCCTATAGGTGGAGAAAGAGTGTTCCTCGAGTGTTCTCCTTCTTTCTTCTTTCTTCCTCGAGTTGTTTCTCTCGCTTCTTTCCATATTCTTTCTTTCCTTCTTTCTCTTGTTCTTCTTTTCTCTTGGCCTTCTCTTTCCTTTTCACGATGTTCCATTGACTCGAACGAGCGACTTAGCTTTCAAAGCTATGGCAGAGATGGTAAGATCATCATCTTCATCTTCCATAATAAGAGCTCTCCTTTTTGGTTTTGAAAGCAACCAAGGCTCATTTCCTTTCCTTTTGAAGAAGTTTGATGAGCTTTACTGGAGTCTTCTCTTGAATTTCTCCAACTCCTTGTTCGCACTGAGACGCATTTTACTTACCATCTTGATCCTACCACCATATGATCGCACGATCGGACACAAAGATTTGCGGAGGCTGAATATTCGAAGTCCGAATAACTTCGTTACAAGGCTTGGGTAAGGGAGTTGACCTCGTCTCCATCATCATCAGCTCATACATGTGGAACATGATAGTGTGAGGGAGAGAAAACCTTTTCCCCGGTGAGGATGGCATACATCAACTTTGCCTCCGAACTTGAAACATCGATCTTGGAGATTTCGGTCGGAGGCAATTGATCACAAACTTGTGAAGCAAGATGTTGAATGCTCATCCTTAGTAGGTGATCTTCTCCTCTGTTCTCTATCCTTCACAAGTTCCGGTGTGAAAGCAATGGAAACTTTGATTGGTTGATATCTTCCTCTCTCAACTCCTAACACATCTCGCAAAGCATATTCATGTCACAACATAATCTCGATCTTTGACAGAAAATCTATTCGCATCCAAAAGCTAAGATTTGAATAGAAATATGCGGTTAGTTCGGAGATAGGCCTACTGTCAGTGTCGAGCAAAACTTCTCAAGTTGAAGATAACCGAACTTCTCCTTAAGTTCACATTCACAACATCCAGAAAGTCAAAATCCACACTTCTAGGGTTTATTATCCCACACTTCAGCAATTTGTTACAAATCCTTTGTTCCTTCGATGAACAAATCTCCCTTTTTCCTCGACTTTCAACTGCAACACCCATTCTCGGTTGAAATTGATTGTACAATTTGTCATCATCATTCCCATCTACAGATTCGGTCCCCAATCTACGGTGGCATCAGTAAGCCGTTTGATAAAATGAAATGTACATATCTTCGGCGTGCCTATGGTCCTTTCTCTGAACTAATCACTCACGAGTTAACTAACATATTGGGTGAAGCCGTTAAGGGATATATCCGCGGTAAAATCCTAAAATACCTAATTGGTTGGATTGGACTAAATCACGTCTGGTCGATTTTAATCATGGAATTTGATTGGGTTCGAATCAATATCCGAGCGTGTCACAATTCAATTTTAGGACCGTCTCATCACCCGTCAAATTATCGACGAGTCCGAAATTTCAATAAAGAAATTATCGGATGAAAATTGAAGGCCGGAAGAATTAAAAGAGAGAAATGGAAAGAGAAAAGAAAATTAGAATAGAATTATTATTTGTTCTTTTCTTTTTCTCTCTCTCTCTCTTTTCTCTCTCTCTTTCTCTCTCTCTTTTCTCTCCTTTCCCTCCCCCATCTGCGGACAGCAACCCCCACCGATTTTTCTCTCTCTTTCAATCCTTATCTCCTCTTTCTCTCTCTTCTCAACTCCCCCACGTGACCTTCTTCTTCTTCTTCTTCTTCGTTCTTCTTTGAATGAACCGAGAGAAAATCAGCAAAGAAGAATAACAGCTCGCCGGAGACCACGACGCCGTCCGCCGCGCTGGGCCGGATCGCCCGCGCGCCCGCTCGCCGTGTGCCGCCAGCTCGGTTTCTCGCGCGACTCGGCCTGTTCCTCGGCCGGCCCGTTCGCCTCCCTCGGCCGCCTCAGCCGCCAAGCACCGCGACCTCCCCGACGTTCTTTGCTCCGCCGCCCCTCGCCATTTTGGCCGTTGGATAGGCCCTGCCAGCCCCGTCCAGCAAACCACGGGTGGGTTTCTAGCGACTTCGGGCCCGCTTTGCTTCTGGTTTAGGGCCCCGGATCGTGAGTCATTTGGGAAGAATCGTTCCTCATGTCGCCGCCGTCGGATTAATCTGATTTGCGCGCGATTTGTGAGTAGTCTCACTAATCCTGATTAATTGGCTAATTATGCTTAAGGTTGGTTTAGATTTAATTAATTATGTTTAGGTTGTTAGATTAGAATAAATTAGCAATTATTAGTCAATTGTGATGCGATTTAGATAAATTGATTACACAATTAACAAGTAGACGTGGTTTACTATTTATTGGAAGTATCTCGGGAATTTTCTGACCCTAATCGGGCTTCAATTTGGCGATTCGGGCCTAAGTGATTTTGGCATTTAAATATTATTTTCGGAATTAAATTAATTAATTATTTATTTTCCGAAAATTCAATCTAGAGATGGCAGTGACCGAATATTATGCTGATGACCGTGGTGAAGTCCGTTTATTTAATCGGGCTTTAATTTGAGCTAAATCGAATTTTTAATATTAATCATTTAATTTTTCGAAATTAATTAATTAATTATTTATTTTCTGAAAATTCAATTGAGATAGCTAATGACCGAATATTATGCTGATGATCGTGGTGAAGTCCGTTTATTTAATTGGGCCTTATTTTGAGTTAAATGGAATTTTTAATATTTATTAATTAATTTTCGAAATTAATTAATTAATTATTTATTTGTTTTTGGAAATTAAGATTGAGATGGCCGACGACCGAAATCTCGTGCTAACTAATGAAACAGCACAGTTTAAGTTATTTGAGCTTTGAATTGTGTCAAATTGAATGGAATGTGGAATTTTAGGATATATATTAAAATGGTTGTTGTAATTATCTCATTGAAAATCGTTGAGTATTGATTGAATCTTGAAGGTGAGTGGGACCAGAAAGCCAATTGAATCTTGAAAGTGGTCGAGTGGACCGTAAGCGTTGAATTGAAAGTGGTGAATGACCAGTAAGCGGGTAAATCTTGAAAGTGGTCAGTGGGACCGTAAGCCATTGAGTATCGAAAGTGGTCGGAAGTAGGACCAGTAAAGCCATTAAATATTGATGTTGTCGAGTGGTGGACTATGTCTCCCACCTTTGCTTAAGATGTGATCCGAGGATCGTAGTTCGTAATTGATGATTGAGATGGAATAATCAATTGACCTAGAAGTAATCAAAATCGACATGTAATCACTAGGTCGATTGATCATTCATTTGATGTTGTGAATTGATTGATTGAATGGAAATGACTGTGAGTGGTGCTGTTGGTATATAATCTACTAGGTCGATTTGATGAAATCAACGCGTGATATGATTTGGGGGCGAGTACCATGAGTGTAGCTTGCGGCGTAGGAACAGCAAGTGCGTAGCTTGGCGGTATCTTAAGTGCCACTTTTCGGAGTGGGACATGAGTGCCACCTCCGCGACCCTTGTGGAATCTTACGTGCAATATTTTATTATTATTTTTACTGCGTGCTCATTTGGAGCTCCAAATCGCATAAAAATTAAAAAATTAAAAGTTTTAATTTTAAAAATTATAAAACTTTTTTAAAAAAAGAAAATTTTAAAAATTTTAATTTTAAAAATTTTTAAAAAATTTTTTCAAAAAGAAAATTTTAAAAATTTAATTTAAAATTAAAAAAAATTTTGAAAAATAAGAAAATTTTAAAAATTTTAAAAAAAATTTTAAAAAAAGAAAATTTTAAAAATTTTAATTTTACAAAATTAAAAAATTAAAAAAATTTTAAAAATTTTAATTTTAAAAATTTTAAAATTAAAAAAATTTAAAAAATTTAAGAAAATAATAAAATTTAAAAAATTTTAATTTTAAAAAATTTAAAAATTTTAATTTTAAAAATTTAAAAATTTTAATTTTAAAAATTTAAAAATTTTTAATTTTAAAAAATTTAAAAATTTTAATTTTAAAAAATTTAAAAAATTTAAAAAATAATAATAAGAAAATTTAAAAAAATTTAAAAATTAAAAAAGGGAGGCGGCGGCGGGAGGTGGCGGCGGGGAGGAGCCGGCGGTGGCGGCAAGGGAGCCGGTGGCGGCAAGGGAGCCGCCGTTCGGCCTCCCACTCCCACTTTTATAATATTTTTAATTTTAATTTTTAAAAAATTTTCTTAATTTTTAAAATTTTAAAATTTTCTTAAATTAAAAAAATTAAAATTTTCTTAATTTAAAAAAATTAAAATTTTCTTAATTTAAAAAAATTAAATTTTCTTAATTTTTTTAAATTTTTTAAATTTTCTTAATTTTCAAAATTTTCTTAATTTTTTAAAATTTTTTAAAATTTTGAAAATTTTTTAAAATTTTTAAATTTTCTTATTTTTAAATTTTTAAAATTTTAACATTTTTTAATTTTTCTTAATTTTTTAAATTTTTTAAATTTTCTTAATTTTTAAATTTTTCTTAATTTTTAAAATTTTCTTAATTTTTAAAATTTTTAAATTTTTCTTTTTTTTTAAATTTTTGAATATTTTAAATCTAATTTAATTAATTTATATACTATTATTTACACGTAGACGAACGGCGTCATTTTGCGTTTTGCCGCGTCGGCGTGCAAAACGCGCCGTTGGGATTTTCCCGCTGTAAAGTGCCACGTCAGCCATTTGGCCGGATTTTCACCGGAGTGGCGCCAAGTGTCCCATTTTACTCGATGATGGCACTTAAGTGTACCATTTTAAAGCTTATGGCAAGACAGTATGGCGTGCCCAGGGTATGGCACTCAGGGTGTCCCGCTCATGCCAGGTGCCTATTGTGAATGTACTGATTTGAGGTGGGATCTAAGGCCAATGTACGTCTTACCTTGTGTGTATAGGCAGGCTATAGTATAATGGTTTACTAATTGAGAGCAGTGGGGCAAAACTCGGCGAGACGTAATCTCATTCCAGTTTGGGGAAAACATTTGGGACCGGTGAGGCGAAGAGGAGGAGTAAGAACTCGGAGGGGTGAGCACGAGGAGAAGGATTTTTGAAAGAAGAAGATAATACGAGAGGAGTCTTAAATATAATCCGAATGGACTGAGATTCTATCTTCTTTTGAGATCTCTAATTTGATGAATAGAAATAGAGTAAAAGTTGCGTAGTACTGCTGGTTTGTGTTTGTATAAAAGTTTGGTTATAAGTTTCAATATGAAAAATATGGCCTAACTTATCCCATTGTTTTATTATGCAGGGATTTATAATTGCTTTACGCATGTGCTTAATAAATGAAAGGGTCGGCGATATATAGTCCTGTGATATCGCATATTAAAATCGACCAAGAGAAGGATGTGTGCGTGCGATGATCGGGCGTGACAAGGATCACTTGGGATATTCGCAGGGTTTCCTCACCACCCTTTGAGCAATTCCCAAACTTTCCATTTTGCAGAAAGATATATTCGTTCCCATATCCTGTCTTTAAGAAAATCATCGACATATTTCAAGGGAGTACGAGTTCCTTTTAAGGCCAATACAGCTTATAAATATAAGCGGGCTTTTGAACTCTTACCGGATCGCATCCTCAATGATTTCTTCTTGCGCTGTTGATGATCAACGCCTTGAGGACTAGATGGAGGAGAATGACGCTGCTGAGAATGTTGTGGGCTCAGTTGTTGTTAAGACACTTCTTCTTCAGTAAGATCAAAGTGCGTAGGTCCCTCATTCATTCGCCGTGATCTCCTACTTGCGATTCTCGAAGACTTTCTTGAAGATGACATCTTTCTCGATTTTTGGAAGATTCCTACTGACTTTCCCAAGAAAGATGACGACTTTTGAAGATTAAACAAAGGAGAAAAACGAGAATGGGGATCGATACTTTCTAGGGTTTTCGAGTAAAGTGAAGAAGAATCAATAGTGCTCGATTGGTTAAAAGGAAAGATAAACGAACCGTCACAAAGGAAGGTAAAAGATGCCTTTTTAAAATAACTAACATTTTTCCGAGAAAATAGTTATTTCAAAAATAACTTCTTTTGAAAAGGAAACGATGCAATAATTACGCCGATTAAAGATAGCAATAAAACACGGTTGCCAATCGTACATTTTCAAGATAAGATTCAAGAGAAGACTAACTTACGGAGTCGGCAGTCGTACCAAGACTAACTTACAATTAAAGTCTTGTATGCAGAGTACGAGAAGTCTTTAGACTTTGATCTCCTCATACCTTAAAATGTTGAGTCCGAAACGGATGGTTTAATGATTTTCTCCAAAGGCTTTGTGAATATATCCGCCGGTGGTTCTTTGAATCAACATATTGAATCGAAACATCTCTTTTGAACATGGTCTCTAATAAAGTGATGTCGAATCTCTATATGCAGCTCTTGAGTGGAGAATTGGATTTTTGGTGAGATTGATAAGCTGGTATTGTCGCAATTAATCTCCATGCATGAGTCTTCAATTCCAAAATCTCTTAGTCATTTGTTTTATCCATGAATTTGTGAACAACAACTTCCGAGAGCTATGTACTCCTTATAGCGTAGAGAGCTCTGTACTTTGCTTTCTTGAAAACCAAGATCTTGTCTTGCCTCCAAGTAGTTGGGTGCGAGGTGCTCTTTTAAATCGACTCTGCATCCAGCAAGGTCTGCATCCGAATATCCAAGAAGAGTAAAGTCTCCTCGTTTTGGATACCGAGACCAAAGCTTGAAGTTGATGAAACATATTTGATAATACGCTTTGCAGCATTTAAATGAGATTCTTTTGGGTCGATTGAAATCTAGCACAAATGCAAACACTAAACAAAATGTTAAGTCTAGAAGCATTAAGATAAATAAGTGATCCGATGATACTCTTGTACAGCTTTTGATCAACTTTCTTTCCTCCTTCATCTTTGTCTATCTTCAAGGAACTTGACATTGGTATATCAGCCGTTTGCAATTGCCCAATCCAAACTTTTCAACAAGATCATTTGCATACTTTTCTTGACGAATGAAAGTTCCTTCCTCCAGTTGTTTTATTTGAAGTCCAAGAAAGAAGGTTAACTCACCCATCATGCTCATTTCAAATTCATTCGCATAGTCTTAGAGAATTTCTTGCCTGAGACTTTCATTAGAAGATCCAAAATAATATCATCGACATATATTTGAACAAGTAGAAAACTTTTACTTTCTCTTTTAATAAAAAGAGTAGTGTCTACTTTATCTTTAACAAAACCATTTCGAATTAAAACTTACTTAATCATGTTACCAAGCTCGTGGTGCTTGTTTCAAGCCAAATAGAGCCTTTTTGAGTCACGAATACGAGTCTGGTTTCCTTGGGTCTTCAAACCTGTTGGTTGTTCCACATAGACTTCCTCATGGATAAATCCATTTAGGAAAGCACTTTTGACGTCCATTTGGAATAACCTGAAATTTTTATGACAAGCAAATGCAAGTAATAAACGAATTGCTTCTAACCTTGCTAGTGCGTAAGTCTCGTCATAGTCGATCCCTTCTTCTTGTGTGTATCCCTTGGCCACGAGTCTAGCCTTGTTTCTTATGACTTTTCCTTTCATTCATCTTGTTCTGAAAACCCATTTAGCTCCAATAATTGATTTGCCTTTTGGTTTATGAGTCGACTCCGAGACATCATTAATTTTGAATTATGCGAGTTCTTCTTGCATAGCTTCAATCCAGCTTTCATCGGATAAAGCTTCTTCTATGCTCTTGGGTTCTATTTCGAAATAAGTCCCACTGACACTAGACTCTACTCGCATTTTGGATCTTGTGCGAATTCCTTCATTGATGTCGCCAATAATAAGATCTTTGGGATGACCGGACTTATGTTTGATTCTGGTTAATTTATCGATTGATGGTTACTTCCTTCACTAGAATCTTCAGGTCCTTGTTCTTTGGTCCTTCAAGGATACATTTGCTTCTTGAGATTTAGACTTTGTAGAGTTTGGAGCAGTTCGGTCTCTTTGAGATGAGTTTGAATGGATTCACTTCGTGTAGAATCTTGGAATTTGACATTCATTGATTCTTTCTTGTTTGAGTTTTCTTATTGTAGACTCTATATGCCTTGCTTGTGGTTGAATATCCGAGGAAGATGCCTTCATCGACTTTTCTTCAAACTTACCAACTCGATCATTTGCATTTTCAATATGAAACATTTGCATCCAAATATATGAAAATATGAAACAATGGGCTTCTTTTCTTTAAATAGTTCATAAGGGGGTTTTTTTTCTAGAATAGGTCTTAGAAAAACTCTATTGATAATATAACATAATGTTAGCTGCTTCAGCCCAAAATCGTAAAGAGATATTACTTTCGATTAAGAGAGTTCTAGCCATTTCTTGAAGAGATCTATTCTTCCTTTCCACAACTCTGTTTTGCTCTGGTATATGAAGAAGAGAACAAATGCTGAAAACCAAATTCTTCACAAAATTTGGCAAAATCTTGATTTTCAAATTCACCTCCATGGTCTATTTTTATACTTGAAATAACATACCCTTTTTCATTTTGAACTTTTTAGCAAAATTTTCAAAGTAAGAGAAGGTTTCAGACTTACTTGCCAAGAAATATACCCAAGTAAATCGTGAGTAGTCATCTGGTTGCTAGGCAATATTTCTTACCTCGATGCTCTGCGTTTTGTTGGTCGAAGATATCCATATGCAAGAGGCTGCGACACGGTTAGTGGAAGATTTATTGGTTTAAAGGAATTTCTTACTTGTTTTCCCAATATACATGGTGTACATAGATCAGACTTTTGGTATGATAAATTGGGTAGACCACAAACAAGCTTCTTTGCTGAGATTTTGGCTATCTGCTTCATGTTGATATGCTCAAGCTTTTGTGCCATGAGTTCGCTTCGTCTTGGATTGAGATTAGACATTGCGATTCATCTGGTTTCATGTCAAAGAGGTAGATATTTCCATGTCTTCGACCCATGAATGATAGAGTCTTTCTTGGTTCTTGAACAAATACTCTCTTGAAAGTTGATTCTAAAACCGGCATTTGGTGTGATGCGGCGCATTGTAATTGAGCCCTTCAACTAAAGAAACATTGCTTATTATGAGGTTCCCAATCTTTATAGTTCCAAATCCTACTATTTTTCCTTTCTTCATTTCCTCAAATGAGACATTTCCACCATTCATTTGAGCATGCTTTATGAAACAATTTGAGTCTCCTATCATGTCTCGAGCATCCACTATCCGGATACCATTTCACTTTTTCTTGATAGTGACCTGCATTTAAAGAGACTCAAGCTT
>NC_052612.1:6853053-6897613 GCF_016545825.1 Eucalyptus grandis
TCATTTTTTTTTCAATTTTAAACAAATAAAATTAAAAATTCCGATGAAGGGTTTGATCTTTGTTAAAAAAAATTATATATATATATGCATTTGATTTCTTAGCATTATTTTCAAATTTATATTTAAAAAGTCGCATATGTTGTTTTTTCAAATATAAAAAATTAAAAATTAAAAATTTCAACGAAGGATTTGGTCTTTTTTAATAATATATATTTGATTTTTTTAGTTTTATTGTCAAATATTATATTTAAAAAGTTGCATACATTAGTTTTTTCAATTTTAAACAATTAAAAATTTAAAAATTCGATGAAGGGTTTGGTTTTTTTTTTTTAAAATTATATATATTTGGTTTTTTAGCATTATTTTCAAATTTATATTTAAAAAGTTGCATACATTATTTTTTCAATTTTGAACAAATAAAAATTAAAAAAATTTCCACAAAGGTTTTGGTTCTTTTTAAAAAAATATATATATATATATATATGTATTTGATTTTTTTTTCGCATTATTGTGAAATTTTATATTTAAAAAGTTGCATACATATATTTTTTTCAATTTTAAGCAAATAAAATTTTTTTAGTATTATTGTCAAAATTTATATTTAAAAAGTTGCATACATTATTTTTTCAATTTTAAACATAAAATTTAAAAACTAATATTAATCACCCAAAGAACTTTTCAAATGTGTTTTCTGCTAAACAATATTTCTCTCAAAGTTACTTCTCAAAGCATAGTTTACCAAACGGCATTTATATTTGTCTAAAGTCCTTTAGGTTAAACTGCTTTACATTTTTCCCAATGGGTTTTAAAATACGAACCAAACACACCTTAACTCTTATTCGAGAATTATCAGCTATGTGAATAGTAAGCATAAATGAAGTGAATGATTTTAACAAACTATAATTTGAAATCATATGATTGCAGCATGCGAAATAAAAAAACCATAAATTAGAGGTACCTGAAGCAACAAACTTACTATAACACACAAAGGAGCTAAAAGTATCAAATTCTCGAAGATTGGAAGGGAGATCCTCTGAGGAGAAAGTGATAGACAATCCATTAGGAGAAACCTCTATGGTAGTAGCTGCGGTAGATGAAATTGCATGTAGACCTCAGCTTTGCGGTTGATTGTCCATCCTTGTACACTGCTTAGGTAGTCAATGATGGTAATTGGACATGGAAACTTCTCAATCATTCATAATATGCAATTTAACAGTTTTAACATAGCAGATTGAAAAAGAATGTGAAGAAACCATTACCCAAAGAGTTGACATCGAGAAAATACAGAAAAAAATGGACTCAGCGCCTTGAAATACTTTAGGAACCGGTCTGAGATCACCAAGAATCGGTCCAAAATATGCTTAGGAACCGATCAGACCAGTATGATTGAACTAGGCTACGATGGTCAACGGCGACGACAGTCAACGGTCGGTCAACTTTGACTTAGCAGTGAGCTGATGTGGTGAGATGACGTTAGCAGATGTGTAGAAGCATCTGGCGCCTGCAAGCACGTGAAGCACCGGAGGTGCATGGATCTCATGTGCGGAGGGATTGGGTGAGCGTGAGGGGGAGTTTTCAGATGCGATCACTGATAATTGACACGTCCAAGCAAGTTGAGGCTGATGCTTATCTTTAGTTTGTGAAAAGAGCATAAGAATATGTCGAAATCAACTCTCAAAGGCATAAATCGGTGGTGCTGGTCGCTGGTGGACTTTTCTCTCGCCTATGCGAGTTTCTCTCTACCCCTGGGTAGCGTTTCCTTTCCACAAACCCTAGATCTTGTCTAAACATCTGCAATCGTTCACCTTTTCTCTTTCGTTTTTTTTTTCACAATGAATCCCAAGATAGAAAAACCCCAAAAAGTTCATTCCGATCTTGATTCCGCAGAGTATGGCGGCTTCTTTTATCCAATAGAACGGTAGCTTTCCCTGTGAGTCACGGCTACGACGGCTGGAGATCTTGCCAATGATGCTCGAAAACGGTTGGATTTCGCCTTTATATTACTAAAAGTGGTCTGGGCTCATGGATGTTAGTAGTATTGACGAGGATTTACACCGATTTTGTCGCTGCTATGTTTATGGCTTCGCCTCTGGTTTTTGGATTGATGTCGCTGCGGATGGAGCTTATGGAAATGGATCTGATCATCTTTTGGGTCCAGTTTGCTGTGAAAACCTGATGTTAGTAGGAATGGGCATAAATTTCTGTCAGTTGTTTGGGAAGCCCTATCTCAAGCAGAAGAAGAAAGAATTGAAACACTGAAGTGTGATTTTACCTGTCCCTCTTTGAATTTGAACATGAAGTTGTCTTATAGCGAACTACTTTCCAGCTTTCCCCTACCTTAACCTTGTATATCTGAATAGCTTATCGAAAACCCTCCATCCCTACAACAAGAAAGTATGGACAGTAAGGAAGAAAACGAGTTGAGGGTGGCAGCATTATGTAAAAGGCTTGGACGTCTTTGGTCCGAGGATGATGTGGTAGAAGTATGCCCTGAGATACCCTCACAAAAAAGAGATGAATGCAAATGTACTCTTTTGGGTAAACTTTACTCTAAACCCAATGTGAATTATCCTGCATTTCTCTCTACAATGAAGAAAGCATGGAAAATTGAAGCTGTATCGTGTGTACAAAAAGAACCAGGTCTCTTTACATTTGTCTTTCAATCGGAGGACAAAAAAGAGAGAGTTATGAAGTCCGCACCTTGGTCTTATTCTAGCAATCTGCTTGTCCTTAAACAGTGCAAGCTTGAAATCCCAGAACATTGTTACGATTTTTCCATAACAGCATTTTGGGTGAGAATTGGAGGTATTCCCCCTGGCTGGAGGGTTGAAACAGTTTACCATGATTTGGGAAGAAAGCTTGGCCTAGGTCTAGGAAATCCAATCAGAATCCATAGGGAATGTTCATCAAAAAGGAGGAAGAGTTAGAGTGGAAATTGACCTGTCTAGTCCTCTGAAATCAGGGGCCATTTTGGATATCGGTAATAAATGGTTGTGGGTAGAATTTAAATATGAGCGATTACCTCATTACTGCTACTCCTGTGGAAGAATTGGCCACTATGCACAAGATTGTGCAGAAATCCCTTATGCGGAATCACCATGGGCAGTCAACAAAATAGGACCTTATGGACCTTGGCTGAAAGCAGAAGCAAGTGATCACAGCCCTTATTGAGAAGCTTTTTATGGAAAAATCGAAGAACTTATAGTGGAAGAGACAATACCTGTTGCACCTTCTCCAGCTAGTGGACAGGATATAATAGTGAGAGAGACAGGCCTAGATATGCGAATAGAAGCTTACAGCAAAAAGAGAGCAGAAAGTTCAATGGAACAGGAGATCATGGAAGAAATTATACCAAATAAGAAGGAACCCAAAGATTATGGAAAATAGATCATTTGCTCAGAAGCTCCTAAACAGAATTCTTTGAAAATAGGGAAAAGCAGCAAAAAGAATATGAAGGTGCAAAAAGCAAAAAAGCAAAAGTGTTTACCTGAGCCAACTCCCCTTCTTATAGATGATTCAGACCTAATGGAGACTCTAGTGAAGTTGCTCAAAGATGGAACAGAATGGGCTTTGGTGGCTAGCCCTAATAAGCCACCCATGACGACATGAAAATTATTAGCTGGAATTGTCAGGGGCTGGGCAACCCCTGGCAATCCAGGAACTAAGAGCCTTAATTGCTCTTGAAAGGCCCAGTTTAGTTTTTCTTATGGAAACTAAAAACAAAGCAACGATGATGGAAAGTATAAGTAAAAAACTACAATTTCAGCACTTATTCCTAGAGAATCCGACAGGCATAGTAGGGGGATTGGCCTTAATGTGGCATGAGGAAGTAACACTGAAAGTGAAAGACAGTTCAAAACAGTTTATCGATGTGGAATGCACTGATCCAGTCAGCAAATATGTCATGTAGATAACCTTTGTTCATGCTTCAACAAACTTTGGAGAGAGGCTGTTATTATGGCAAAATTTGAAGGCTATGAAACCTCATAGTTCAATTCCGTGGATGTGCATGGGAGATTTTAATGAGATATTATATGTGTGGGAGAAGGTGGGGAAAAGAGAAGCAGATAATAAAAGAATTGTAGCCTTTAGAGATATGCTTATTGAGTTGCCTTTGATGGATATTGATAGCCATGGATGTGCATACACATGGGCAACTAACAGAGAAGGGGAGGATCTTGTTAAAAAAAGATTAGACGGGGTGTTATGCACTTTGAAATGGCGAATTACCTTTCATGAAGCAGAAATCCAAGCTCTTCCAGCTATTGGCTCGGACCACAGTCCTCTCGTCCTTAGGCTACACTCGAACATAAGAAAAGAAAAAGAGACTTCAAGATGGAGGCTTTCTGGATCGAACATGAAGAGTACCATGGAGTTATCCATCAAATCTAGAACCAAACAGCTTCTCAACTGGCCACTTTTTCAGAGAAACTTAAGGAGACTTCAAAAGAATTAACAAAATGGAGTAAAGAGAAGTATGCCCATTCACCAAGGCGGATAAAAGAGCTAACTCAGACTCTAATAGAAATAACCAATCAACCAGTCCAGCACACAAGCAAAAAAGAAGCTCAAAGTATAATACACCAGATTGATACATTGAGGAAGCAGGAAGAACAATATTGGGGATTGAGATCCCATATAAAATAGCTACAATGGGGTGATAAAAATACCCGTTTCTTTCATGCAACAACGGTACAGAGGAGGCATAGAAACATTATTACAATGCTGCAAGTGGAAGACAACAAGTGGTGTCGTGATCCTGTAGCACTCAGAAATCATATTCAATCATTTTACAGCAATTTATACAAAACAGAAGGGTCGAGAAACTACTAGCCAGTCTTAAACCAGTGTCATTCTCCTCTCGATGAGAACATCAATGCAGATCTGGTGGCCAAACCCACTTTGGAGGAAGTTCGAGCAGCAGTTTTTCAATTAGGAGCTTTAAAAGCCCCAGGCCCTGATGGTTTCAATGGGCTTTTCTATCAAAATTCGTGGGAAATTCTAAAGACTGACCTACTCCAGCTAGTGCAGAATTTTTTCAACACAGGTATTCTGGATCCTCTCCTTAATCAAACATATATATCCTTGATTCCCAAAGTGAAAAATCCTGAGACCATAGGCCAATTCAGACCCATCAGTTTATGCAATTTCAGCTACAAAATCATCTTAAAGCTATTAGGAAACATATTAAAAAAGTGGCTGCCAGAGATAATAGAACCAGAGCAAAGCGCTTTTGTTCAAGGCAGACAGATACAGGATAACATCCTAATTGTGCAGGAAGTGTTACATCAACTGCGCATCACAAAGAGAAAGAAAAAACATCAGGCAGTATTAAAATTAGATATGTAGAAAGCATATGACAGAATTGAATGGGATTTTGTTCGGGATTGTATGCTGAAAATGGGTTTCTCTAGGAAATGGGTGGCCCTAATAATGCAATGCATAACAACAGTGACATTCAGTGTGAAGCTTAATGGAGAACCTACCCCTTTTTTCAACCCCTCGAGAGGTCTCAAACAAGGTGATCCCCTGTCACCATATCTATTCATATTAATCTCAAATGTGTTAACATGGCTGATGCAAAAAGCAGTCGCAGAAGGTAGCATTAAAGGCATACAGCTAAATAGGTTTTGCCCTAAGCTCTCTCACCTTCTTTTTGCGGATGATGTTATCTTCTTCCTAGATGGTACCATAGTGGAATGTCAGAATCTGATACTTACACTTAAACAGTATTGTTACACCTCAGGGCAAGCTGTTAATTTAAACAAATCGGGGGTTTATTTCAGCAAGAATGGTCCCTTACCACTAAGAAGAAATATGGCCCAAGAATTGAGAGTGCCTGTTTATGAAAAGACAGGAAAATATTTAGGCATTCCTACAAATGGGGACAATCAAAAAAAGAATTGTTTGCATGGATATTAGCCAGAGTAAACTCAAAGCTAGAGGGCTGGAAAGAAAAGTTACTCACCAAAGCAGGAAAGGAAGTTTTGATCAAAAGTGTCGTACATGCCATACCAACCTATGCAATGTCGATCTTTAAGTTGCCAGTGTCCATCTGCAGAGCAATCGAAAGGCGAATATCATCATTTTGGTGGCAGAAAGGAGATGCAAAGTGTGGAATGCATTGGACAAACTAGGAAGTTATGAAAACTAGAAAGGATGAAGGAGGGATGGGGTTTAAAGATCTAATTACCTTCAATCATGCAATGCTTGGTAAACAAGCATGGAGATTATACAATTCTCCAAATGCACTATGGAGCAAAGTCTTAAAAGGTATCTATTTTCCACATGGCGATCTTTGGACAGCTCAGAAGGGCCAACGATCATCATGGGGCTGACAGAGTTTGATACTGGGACGAGATACAATAAAAGCATATACAAAATGGTTAGTAGGGGATGGAAAATCCATCAAAATCAGGGAGGACAAATGGTTATCACAGGGGATTATTGGGGGACAAGCAACGTACCAAGAACCTACTATGGTGGCAGGTTTGATCAATGAAAATTCTCGAGCTTGGAATCAGCCAATAATTCAACAGTTTTTTGAGGAAAACATAGCAAATGAGATCTTAGCAATCCCCCTGAGCAAAAACCCCAAGCCAGATATCATAGTTTGGACAGGAAACAGTACAGGAAAATGTTCTGTCAAGAGTGGATATAACGGGGCTTCTTCATCAACTATCAACAAAAATCAACACAGGGGCATCCTGTTCATTATGCCTCCACGTAACTTATGGACACAGATCTGGCGTCTCGCGGTTTCACCGAAAATTAGAACTTTTCTTCGGAGCATTTGTCAGAATGCTATTCCCACGAGAGAAAATCTCTACAAAAGACACATCACCCCGATCCATTATGCCGTTGTGTTACTCACAAGTCGAAACCACAGAACACCTCTTTCTATTTTGTAAATGGACAAAACATATTTAGGAGGATAACCGTTTGTAGGGCACGAACATCACGAAACATATAAAGAGATTTGATCAATGGCTACTCGAGGCTTTCGACTCAAGAGGGGATTTACCTGCACGGGAGTTCATCGGAGCGGTTCTTTGGCAAATCTGGAAGGCTCGGAACACTTGGATCTTCAGAGCAAAGCGCCCACAACCCACAGATATCCTCGATCTCGCACAAACCCAAACCATTACTTTTAGCCGAGGGAAGAAGAATCAGAAAATAGAAAACCCAAATCGATACCTACCGGAGCGCTGGAAGCCACCGAACAGTCAGGAGATGAAGATGAATGTTGACGCGTCATGGGTTCCAGGTGAGTTCATCTGCTCAGTCGCCGGAATCGCACGGGATGGAGCTGGGTGTGCCGTCGACAGCTTCGCCGCTGAATCTAGGGTTTCTTCGGCACCACACACGGAAGCCAAAGCAATTTTGCATGGGATTTACTATCTAAAAGAGATGCAGTTGAGACATGTGCAGGAAGCCAAAAGTCAAGCAGTTCTCTGGATATGCGAAAGTGACAGCTATGCAGTTGTGGAATTCGTGATAGGCCGGGCCGAGCCACCTTGGAATTTACAAGAAATTGTTCAACAATGTTGAGAGGAGTTATCCCAATGCAACAACACATTTGTAATATATTGCCCTCGTGACGCAAATTGAGTAGCAGATTGGCTGGCACGCACCCATTGAGCAAAGAAGCTTCCTCTAAATTGGCTGAAAACCCCCCCTCTAACTCTATGAGAAATTTTATGTTTCGACTGTAATTCATCGTTGTTTTTAAGACTCCTTAATCGAATGCATATTCCACTTCGACCAAAAAAAAAAAAAAAACTCTCAAAGGCATAGGGCTTGGTGATTCTGAGACGTGGCGGTGTGTGGCGGCACAACACCGCCACGTGTTGATATGTCTAGCGTCCGCTTGTGACGAAACCTCTAGGATCTGATTCGTTTGAGGGCGATGGCACTGATGGTGGTGTTAATTTTTCGACACCAGTAGTGGGAGAGTCTCGAGTGGCTACTGATGCTACAACTTTGGTGGAAGACTAGAGCGACGCAATAGATGTGGCTGGCATCGTAATTACCTCTGTGAAATAGACTCGACTGGACACTTCATCCGATAATAACATAACTCTGATATCAAGTGAAATTTCATAAAACCAGCGAACAGTTGTAAAAGTTTTAAATTGAAAACATTATTTAATCTTTAAATATTTCAATGAATATCATTTCAATGAATATCATTTCAATGCATCCATCCAAGTTATTTATTCACCCATTGAACCCCCAAAGTGCTAACACTGTCATAATTTTTAAATTTTAAGCTCCTTTACTATTCCATCCAATTTCACCGTAAGTGTCTTATATGTCGTCAAATGTAGTAGAGCCATCCGCGACAGATGGATCCGACATGGATGTCACCAGGCGAAACTTCCCCAAAATGACATCTTTTAATCTTGAGAGCAATAACTTCTGTTGCATCAAACACGAGTAAAATTCTAAGAAAATATTGAATGCAACTGTGACGCCACATCATAATTACACTAGTTCATATTGCAAGCAAATATCAATGTTGCAACCTACCCAAATGGTGCACCATCTAAGAGTTGACTAATAAGTTATTAAGTCTAAATTCAGCTTGAGCTCTTCCAAGCTCATATTAATTTGCAACGTTAGTTAAAGTTCTTTAACATGCAAATCAATTTTATTTAGGAGTAACCACTAATCAATTTTTAGTGAATCGATTAAATACCAAAGTAAAGCATCGGAAAATTATTTTACTTTTACATATTAGAGATTCAATGGAATTATCAAAGAAATAAATAAGAAACAAGAACATAAAAAATTTATGTAGTTCAGTTCGAATGTTGATACCTTCATTCACAAAAAGAGCTAGTAGTAAATAATTTATTATAATACGAGAATCAGAATTATAATCGCTCACATTCAAATATTTTTCATACCTAAATTAAGCACATACTCAAAATATTTATAAATAAATAAATAACTCAATCTAAATGTAAACTCATAGCACAAAATTTCCATGTTTGCAGCCACTTGGGGCATCTGAAAAAGCTTCACCGTTCCTGTACATGTGCGGTGATCTCTATTCCAACGGGCGGCTTTTACTCAAGAAAGAAAAGAATAAAGCGAACCCTTACATTCTTTTTCTTTCTCTGACAAGGAATCTTTTGCCCCCACAAAAATATACATAAATTATAGAATACGTGAACCCGTTACTTTGTCCAGTGGTGGCTTTCTCCTTTGTTTTGTACATGTCCAAAGAAGGTGTCTCCCTCCAGAACGCAATATCAAGAAAGCCCAAGAAGTCAAACCGGTCAAAGATAGAGATCAACTTCCTTTGCTCGAATAATCCAGATTTGCGCAAGATTAAAAGTTGCGCGCCAGATTTTTGAACAAATCAAATCTTCCACTGGGTCAAATCTTTTTTCACAATTGACTTTCCCTTCACTAAGGCATCCGGATGTGTCGCAACTCTCCCAAACAAGATTTGGAGAGTGAGTTTAGAGGTATTTCCCCAAAGGCGTGCCAATGGCCCATCAATTAGACGTCAGCTCTCCCAAACTCATACTTCACATGACATTGAATTTCCTTTTTGTTTCTTTTAATCCCAATGAATTATAGGAGTCACAACTAATTATATGGATAATAGGGGTGAGTATGGTCCGAATTGGGCTAATCCTCTTCCTAACCCTAGGATCAACCCGCATAGTATTGATTCTTAATTTTTGGGACTGAGGGCCAACTCTATTGAGCTTAAAACCGAGGACCAGACTGACCCAATGGGTTCGGTCTGATTCCAGGTTCAACCCGGGATCAACTGATATTTTTTTATTTCATTTTTTGTACTCTTTAAAAAAACGATTGAGGACCGAATTAACCCAATGGGTTCGATCCAGTTTCCAAGTCAATCCAGGACCAACTGATAATTTTTTATTTCATTTTTTGTACTCTTTGAAATGGCAACCGAGGACCGTACCAACTCAATGGATTCCATGATGAGCGAGGTTAGCTAAGAAAAAAAGCAAGCGGTGAGGGTCAACTGGGGTGAGCGTCGAAGAGAATGAGCATCGAATGTCAAGCAGGGAGCAACAAGCCAAGCGAGTATCGAGCGGCAAGTGGCACGAATGACTCAAAGCGAGGGAGCGAGTGCCGAGTGACGAGCGACGAGTGGAAAAGTTGTTTCTTTCGATTTTGGCAAATTGAAGACTAAGAGGACAAATAAGATAGAAGAGAATGAATATTACAAGAGGATGCCATAAGGAGCTGTTTATGGCGTTTTGGACGCCGTAAGGACTCCTTATAAAAAAATTTCATCATTTGTAAATTATGACTATTGACATTGTAAAATACATTAAAAATCTAAGTTATTAAAGAATAATGTAAAATTACTTAAACTCCTCACTAAATAGCTATTTAATGTTATTGACGCTATTTATTTTAAGATTTTCTCTATATACAAAAATTATAAATAATATATATAGTCAAAGTTGATCCGAGTTGGACCAACCTGGAGCTTTTAGAACCAAGGACCGACCCACACAATGTTGGTCCAGGAATTCTAGGACCAAGGACCGATGTTCAGCCCTAATGGATAAGTTAGAAATCAAACGAGATATGAGAGGTTTGGCTTGTTTTCTAAGCAATCAAAGATTCTAATCTTGGGGAATTGATTACGCAATTAGAGATTCTAATATCTAATTTCGATGGACTGATTCTATCTCTTTACTCATAACCTCTAGCCCCTACAACAATCTAGTACTAGCAATCACCTTAGAGTAAGATGAATGTTAATTTGTCTTCCCTATTATAAGCAATATCTATGTAATCATAACGTACTGATGGTTCAATTTGTCTTCTTTATTTGCTTACAGCTATAGTGTGCTGCAGCTATGTTAGTTGTTCAATGTCACCAACTTCAAGTTTTGTGGCCTCATCTACAGTCTCTATTCTACCTCTATTACCTATGAGGTCCCTAAAGCCTCCACCCAAAGCTCCACCTCACTACTAACACTATGTTCATCTGCTTTGCTAATTGTGTCTTAAAACTCCTCCGTCGAAGCATTGTAGTCTTATGAAGGGCACATCTCTACCAATTAGAAAATCGGGGGATCTAGGTTCAATGCACGTTAGCCACTAGCCTTACACCCTCCATGTGCATGACCCAAAAGTATGCATTTCTTCACTCTCGGCGAAGCTTACCCACCACTCACATGAACATACATAGGACATTTGAATACTTGTAATTCGAAGTAATCGACAATTTTCCCTGACTATCTACTCAATGGCAAATGATGGAGATTGATTAACCAAGTAACATGCTATGTTTACTACTTTAACCCTAAATTCCTTACTTAGTCCTGCATGCTTCAAGCATGCTTCAAGCTCTCTCAAGTAAAGTTCTCTTCTTCCGTTCTACCATGCCATTCTGCTATGGTGTCCAGGGCATTGTGTGGTGTTTCACAATCCCTTATCTTTAGCAGAACTTGGTAAAATTTTTACCATAGAACTCCATACCTTTATCGATTCTTAGACACTTGATTTATTTATCTGACTACTTATCAATCAATGCCTTAAATTTTTTGAACCAATTAAATACATCATATTTGTGCTTCGTAAAGTATACCCATACCTTCTTCAAATAGTTGTCAATAAATATCAGTATATATCAAGTACCTCCTTTTGAAGGACAGGCCTTGAACGTCTGAATGAATATATTTAACTAATTATTTGGTTTAATGAACAGTTATAGTAAACTTAATCTAGTGCTACTTCCCAAAGATGTGGTACTTTTACCAGTCTAGTTACTTCAACAACCCTTTCTCACTCAATATTGTCATACCTGCCTCACTTATGTGCCTTAATCGCATATGCCATAACTGAGTTAAGTAAGAATCTAACTAACTTGATGAAACTACAACAGCTCCTATCACAATGTCTCCTAGTAGATGATAGAGATTATTCACTTTCTCCATCTTCATCACTGTCATAGCACATCGAGAGATTTTTAATTCTCCACCTTTAGCATGTACTTTCGCTCGATATCATCAAGTGTCCCTAGAGAAATAAGATTCTCTTTGAACTTTGGTACATACCTCACATTTGTCAGTTCGAGCACCACACCATCATGTATCCAAATCCAAACTCTCCTTATCGCCATGACCTTGCAGGCTACAATATTTCTCATCAGAACTCTACCATTATTTGCAGTTTGGTAAATAGTGAACCAGTTCCCGTGAGGCTTCATATGATAAGAATACCCTGAATATTCTGAATTTAGCACCTATTCATCTCCTGACGAACCAGTGATCACAAACAAGATGGCTTCTGCATTGCTGGTGCTCTCCTTGGCAATGTTTCCTACATTGCTTGTGGCATTTTATCTTTCACCTCTATTTCTCAGCTTCAGATAGTCTCTCTTTATGTGCTCTTCCTTGTGACGCTCAACCTACTTCACATGTCCCTAGGGCTTTCTATGATGTGACTTTAATATGCTTTTACCTCTATTGCCGTTGGACACAGGATATTGGTCTTTACCTCAAATCATTAGTTCCTGCGCTACATCCTACGCTAGACTGTCGTCTTACAACTTTCTTCGCCACTCCTTAGAAAATAAGGCGGACTTTACCTTTTCTAAGATAATTGTAGTACACTCCTATATTAGTGAAGTGCTCTCAAGATTTTGGTAAAGAAGCTAACAACATTATGTCAAGTTCTTCATTATCTAGAATCTTATCGACGTTTTTTAAATCCATCATGAATTTATTAAAATCATCTCGATGAGATCTAATAGATGTACTTTTAGTGCATCAAAACTAAATTATTCTTTTAAACGTGTACAAGCAATTGTTCAAGCCCTTAGTTACATAAAGGTCTTGAAATTTTGCTCACCATGCTGCGGCATCCTTCTCTTTGATCACCTCTAGTAATACCTCATCCGATAGGTTCAATAGGATTATATTCCTTACCTTTCTCATCAGCACATCCTTTTCAGCATCTCATTATTTCAGGCAACTTGTTCTTACTTTCCAATGCTTCAGCCAAACCTTGAATTATTAATAATGCCTCCATCTTGACGCTCCAAAAACCAAAGTTGTTCCTCCCATCAAACTTCTCAAATTCTACTTTCGCTCTAAACATAATTGAAACAATAGAATTTCATAAAATAACCAAACATGGCAAAGTCCCTAATCAAAATTTGAAATTATCTAATTGTATGCTCTAGTATCTATTGTTGTAATATTAATGCAAAAACTAACTTGATCTTACAATTAAATCAATGTGAAAATCACTAGAGAAATAAACGAGAGACAATAAAGGACCCCAAAGACTTACGTGGTTTAGTTAGAGTGTCGGTACCTATATTTATGAAGAGAGTTATCAACAAATAATATACTATAATTGTGGAATTAGAATTACAATTGCTCATGCGCTTGAGTATTTCCCACATCCAAATTAGGCCCAAAGTCAAATTGTTTACAAATAAATAAATAACTCAATATATGTGTAGCATTTTTCTCTTTCAACATGTTCTACATTTCTCTTTCAACATGCAATTATTATTCAGGAGAGAGAAGAATAAAACAAACCCTTAGGCTACCTTTGGTTGTCTAGATTTCTAATCAGGACAAAACTTGATAGGTTAGGATATGAAATTTAAAGATTTTGCTATATTCTTGGTGATTGTAGTGATAAAATCGGATATATTCACATCATATCATGTACATTGTTAGGTATAAACGACATATTAGCATGTGAATGAACAAAATTTTTTTACCAAATGTAGATGGTAAAAGTCTCTTACGACACCCTTGCCTACTTTATTTTTATTTACTCTTTTATTTTATTTCCCTCTCTTTTTAATTAATTTCTTTTTTATTTCTTTCTTCCCCTTTCATCATTCTATAATTAAATTTTATTAAATAGTAAACTGTACTAATATACATAAAATACTAAAAATATAAATATATATTTATATTTATATTTATATTTATAATTTAAATTTATATTATAAAATAGAATTAAATTCGAATATATAAATGAAAATAAGATTAAATTAAAATAACTATTTTTATTCTTTTGTTAATTTGAATTTCTCATAGTAGAATTCAAATATTAATTAGATTGAAATATAATTTTAATTTTGTTAATTTAAGAAGTTTGTTATTTGAAAAAAAAATAACTTTCCTATTATGAATGTTAGAATCATATCCACCTTTAACCCACTTGGGATAATTTTATTCAGCCTATATCCTCTTTATATCCGACTTTATCTTGTATTGAGCAAGCACCAAACGCACGATGTAATAAATTTTATTCAAATTGCTAAACGCAGTTTTATTTTTTTTTCTTTCTCTGAAGGACACTTTGCCCCACAAATAAATATAAAAGTTGTAGAACATGTGAGCCCATTACTTTGTCCCATAGTGGCTTTCTTCTTTGTTTTGTCCATAATCCAAAGAAATAGTCTCCCTCCAGGGCGCAATATAAAGAAAGCCCAAGAAATCAAACCGGTCAAAGATAATGATCAACTTCCTTCGCCCGAATAATCCAGATTTGTGCAAGATTAAAAGATGCACACCGGATTTTGAACAAATCTAAATCTTTCAATGGTCGGATTCCATAAACAGTTCAAATTCGATACATTCTTTAATATCATTTATACTTCGGTGAACTTCCAACTATATATAGTTTGTTATGGTTATGGATGTCCAAGTTCTTATTGGACATAGTAGATTTATATACTGAGCAAAAGCCGATTTCATTAAAAAAAAAAAAAAAAGGGGAAAAAACAAAACCAACTGGAAATAAAAAGAATGCGAGAACTTCCTTTGGTTCTCAAAAGCATCAGCGTAAGAAACCATAAAAGTAACTTGTAAGGAGGCGTTTTTTCTCCAGCATCAAGGAAAGAAGCATCAAGGAAAGAATAAATCGTCATTTTTAATTAGGCTGCACAGCGAAATATATCTCTATAGGCGAATATTGTTTTTATGAGCAACGTACTTTCATCATTCTTTTGCTAATACAAGTCTTGCATCTCAGCTGCTCAAGGCAGCGATCGTCAAGGAGATCACGGTGATGCAGGTCTTCTCTCCACGTTTCGTGGAGCTGTGGGAAGAATGGGAACTCCGCGGTGCCGCCTTCCTCAGCCTCACTCTCCAAATCCTGCTCATTTGGATGGGCGGTCGCCGCAAATACGTCCACTCTGCCTGGTTGAGGGGGATCGTTTGGCTGGCCTACCTAATGGCCGATCCAGTTGCGATCTACACGCTCGGCATAATCACAAACAAGCTCAGGAAGGTAAGCAGCCAAGGTGTGGATGCGAACACCCAGCTGAATGCGTTCTGGTCGCCATTCCTCTTGTTGCATTTAGGAGGCCCCGACACCATCACAGCCTATGCCTTAGAAGACAATCAACTCTGGTTGAGGCAATTGTTTCACCTAGTCACCCAAGCAGGAGTAACGTTTTATATCTTTCTGATGGCGGTGACCAGCCCAAATTTATACATCCTCACCATGGTGATGATACTGGCCGGGCTCATCAAGTATGGCAAAAGGGTTTATGTGCTCTGGACCACCAGCAGTCAGCAGTTCAGGAACTCCATTCCTGACCCGCCTCCTAATTATAGCAAGATAATGGAGCTACAAGAACTGATGGAGGCTGAGGGCTACACCGTCACACCACTCGAAGTGATTGAGGTCTGTGAAGTGGAGAACAATGTGGATGGTCAACAAGGAGAATTGCTTGCGGCCAAATGCTTGATCAACATATTCCGACGCCTTTTCGCAGATCTCCCTTTGAGTTTTGATGATAGCCGCACAAGTCAGTTGGTGCTTGCAAATAAGGATGCCCTCTCCACCTTCAAGATCATTGAGATTGAATTGGGAATCGTGTACGATTTGCTCTACACGAAGGCCACGGCAATTTATACTAATTGGGGCTTCGCTCGTCGCATAGTCGGATTGTTTTTGACCTGTATCGTACTGGTACTCTTCATCCTGATTGTGGATCAGCAATCCTCAAGAGCTGATTATAATATGAGCTTAATACTGCTAGCAGTGGCCATATTCCTGGAGATTTATGCTTTGACTGATCTTCTTTTCTCCGATAGAACGGCTTGTTGGTTGATTAAGAAAAAGAATTCCGCCATCTTGCATCTCATCAATTGGTTGCAACCGATTGTCGGATCACATGGCTCAATTCAGCGTTTTGAGATTTGCTTTTAAAGAGAAGCACTATCCTTGCCATCGACTCCTCGAATTTCTGCATATTGACGAGATGGTCAAGAAGCCCCTTTACATACATCACGAGAAAGTGACCGATGATATAAAGAACTTTATCGTGTCATGTATCAGAGAAATGCAATCCCAGTCTACCGCCCCAGGGTCCCGGGTGGTCGACTTGTCAGCACGCGTTGAGCATTTGCAATGGACCATGGAGTTCGAGTTCGACCAAATTATCCTCATCTGGCATATTGCAACTGAATTGTTGTACGGTCTGGAAGACAAGCAAGAGTTACCTCAGCAAGCTGAGCCCGGTAAGTACTTGTCTCGATACATGTTGTATATCCTTGTCATGCACCCCGAGATGCTGCCAGCGGGGATTGGACGCATCAAGTTTCAAGAAACCTATATCGAGGCCATGAAATTTTTCGATGGCAAGAAGAGGAAAGAGCGCAAAATCGGCATCACTCGGGCCTACGACTGGCTGCGGGGGCTGGTGAATACGGAGCTGAATTTGATGGTCTCAAAAAGAGAAAAAAGCAAGTACCTGCTGTTCCACGGGTGTCGTCTTGCTTCGCAGCTGAACCGCGAGATCGCCGATGGAACGCTGCCGGACGTAGTAAGTAAGATGTGGGTTAAGATATTGTGTGTTGCAGCGATTAAGTGTAAAGCGAATTATCATGCAGAGCAACTGAGGAGAGGAGGGGAGCTTCTGACTCATGTCTGGTTCATGATGGCCCATTTTGGCTTGACTGATCACTTCCAGATTCCACATGCCCCTGTTGTAGCTGAGCTGATCGTGCACTGAAACAACACTATCGGATTTGTTCCGTTACCAATTTTTAATGTAAAAGAAATTGCTAGATGTCAATTGTTCCCCAAGTTAATTCAGTATGGAATTAGGCCAATTAGCCTTAAGAACGACAAAAACAATTAGTGACCCACGTAGGGCAGTTCTCAAGAGGGCACTTCTCTGTTTTTCCCCTGTTTCTATCTAATTATGTTGTAATCCAAGTGACTAGTTTAATGAAGTCCAAATTGAGCGATTCCAATGGCTAATGAAAGTTTAAGAAGTCTATTTTAATCTTCATTTAGATCATTCACCCGAATTATGGCCCAATTGGTACAGTTTAATCCATCTAACCTGCCCACTCATGGTCTGACTTTAGACCCGGTTTTCTGAAAAATACGAGAAAAAAGAGCAAACAAAGTCCAATTGGCGCCAAATTTTACAGGCAGCAGGCCAAGGATGTGCTTTTCAATTTTCATATTTTGACTTTTTACAAAACAGAGCCCTTCAAATACTAATAAACACATGGTAAGCACCACAGCCTCAAATTGGAACAATTTTGAAGGCTAAATCTGGCCTTGTTCGAAATTAATCAAATTGTCCGCCCATATCTTATTCAAATATTATGAAATTTTCCAGATATCCATTTCAGGACTCCTCTAAAACTTTCATTTTTCAAGTTTTTAAGGAAAAAAAAACTTAAACTATTTTAAAATTGCAAAACAAGTTGGACGGACGCGGGAACAATAATTCTAGATCAAGCACAACTTTTTTTATATTTTTGAACAAAATTTGGATGAACCAAATGAACCCTGATCTTATTGATCATTGGAAAGCTTATGATCTTAACTACAGATCATCTAAAGACAACTTTTTCTAATTCGTTTTATTATTTTTGTACAAATCGATGAACGTGCAAAGGCCAATCAAATTTTGAGTTTTTCCAAATTTCATTTACATCTTCGACCTATGTCCGTGTCAATTTCTAGACTATGAGCATCTTCAAACTACTCCTATGAAAATTCAAGTCATCATTCAGGCATTCAACATCAAAAGATCATCAAAATCTCTAATAATTTCACAAAAACTCTAAGAAATCAATATGAAAACTCAATCAATTTACTCACTACTTTTTAATCACCTAATATACATCAACCCTAAAGCTAATTCGCATCAAATGAACACTCGTCTTCATCCTAGGATTTCGGCTACATCTAAATTCCAAGAGGAATTGAACATGAAAATCATACTATCTAACCATACTTAAACTAACTCTCCAACAACTATCACTAATATATGTATCGATTGAGTAGCACTAGGTAATATATGCACAAGCCAATATGTGGATAATGTCATAAGCAGCACTAGATGATTTTGATATGAGGATTGCTCTATCACTATCAAGTGTGCTCTGTCATTAGAGTGATTACTTCCGATATCAAGGGTGAACAAGGCATTGGGCGTGAAAATGTCTATGAGCTAAAAGGATTTTTAGATAAAATGAACATCTAGAAGGATCTTGATCAAAAATGAACAAGTCGAGAAGACTCGGGATGTTTGTGATGACTTAGAGGTACTAAGATTAGCTAAACAGTTGGATGGACTTGGTGATGGTGAGCAAGTCTAAAAAGAGATTGTTTAGTAAAGTTCAAAAGTACTATGAAGATGAACAGCTTGACAGAGTTGAAATTGTCAATATGCTTCGAATGACAAATATATCAACATGATGTGGCATCCCAAAAATTCAAGACAAGCTCTAAGGTGTATTAAATCCCATAATTAGGTAATGAAATTACCTATGGTTTATGCTTTAGCCATTAGTTTTCCCTTAAGGCTAAGTGATATATGCTTGTGTTCATAAATTTTCGAAATTAGTATTATAGGATAAATTAATGAGAATAATCTATTCTTGGCTATGCACCTCATAGACTAAGTTCCTATAGATAAAATGTTACAAGATTTTGGCTATGTGAAATTTAAAATTTGAAACCTATAAAAGAAAGAATTAAGAGTGTTTAAAGGTGAAATTTAGGATTTAATTAGGTTTGGGCCTTAGGCCCAAGAGAGGACTTTTAATGGGCCAAGATGGCCGGCCCATTGAAGCCCAAGGAAGGGCTATCTCGGCCACAAGGGAGAGGCCGGCCCAAATCCTTTCAAGCCCACTCCCAAGCCCATCTTGCATGAGCCTTGCCAAGTGGCAAGAGGAAGGCTCCATGCATTGGCTATCAAGGGTGGCTACTAATCATTACTAATGATTGTGGCTTAGGGGAAATAAAAGGGGGAGAGAGAGTGGCCGGTTGAGGGCTGCCGTCCAAGTGAGAGAGAGAGAGAGAGAGTGAGTTGCGAGAGAGAGAGAGGATCGGAGAGAGGAGGAAGGAGCTCGCCGTTCGCCGTCCGTGTGCCGTCCGTGTGCCGTCGTCCGCTTGATCTTAGAGGCAAGTTAGGATCAATTTCTACTCTTGCATGTGTGTCTTGCATGTGTGGTTGAATTCTTGGATGTTTAGAGGCAAGGAACCGAAGCAAATGTGGTTTGTTCTTGAAGATGCTTGTTGATTTCGTGTATACCGCCCGACCCAGAAACTTGTGGATGCTTGCATGCATGTTTCGAGCTGGATTTTGACTTCGAATCCTTCATGAAAGTTGTAGACAACATCTCAAAGTATAACATAATAAAATTTGAGAGAAAAAGGATGATATTTGATGGGTGAAACCCTCTTCCTACGAAGACACTAGATCTGGAACTGCTTTGCTGACCTTTTGGTAGTTTTGTGGGTTGCATGTTGCTTTTTACCGAGAATTTCCCTTCAACGTCTTCATGAAACTTGTAGATAACATCCTCAAGACTAACATACTCAAATTTGAGGTAAAATGAGCAAGTGTAGCCTAGTGAATCGACTTTCTCTTGAAGACGGTAAATCTGGAAATACGGTACTGGACACCTGAGACATCTTGGACCCATATGGCGACTATTCTCTGGAAATTTCACTTAGATCCCTTAATGAAAGTTGTAGGGGACCTATTGAGGTATAACATATCCAAATTTCAGTAGAAATAAAGAAGAATAAGTAGGTGAAAACTCGATATTTCGGAGATAGCTATACTGGACGTTTCGGTGCTAGAATCAGGAGTTTCGGACGTTTATAGAAAATTATCTAGAACGAATCTGGCCTATATTTCTTAATGGAAAACCTACTTTAGTGTCTTGACTATAACCTGGTAAAATTTCATAATTTTCGGAGGTCATTCGGGTATTTTAATCGAATTATTTCGAAAACTGCGCAATCTGTTTCTACCCGAAATTGCATGCTGTAGTTGTGTGGATTATATCTTCTTGTGTGAAACTCTTTAGGGCATGTGTTCTTCATGAAATTGTTATCTTATTGTCTTGTCTATCACATGTCCTGATTTTATGATTTTTGAGAATAATATGGATATTTAATTTAAATGTTTTCTAAAATAGTGCAAGCTGGATATTTAGTAAACTTCAAAAAGGCATGATAAATGGACTATCCTAAATTGTATGGACTCCATGAATTGTATTGTTATGAATGATGGTGTCTTGCTGCATGCATGATGATGATTGGAAATGCATATATGAATCAAAGGATGAGAATGATCTTGATTGCCATCACATCACGTGCCATGTTAAAATTGAACTATAATTGAAGATGTGAATTAAAATAAGTGAGAAGGCCGTCTGAGGTGTGAGCTGACGATGCCCCGGGAGTGTCGGGATGTCTGGCTAGAAGGGTACGGCCGGTTGCCCGGTTGTGTCATGATACATGCCCAGAGGTTTGTGCTGGATGCCCGGTTGTATCATGATGCATGCCCGAAGAGTCCTCGGGAGTTTTGAGATGCCCGGAGAGTGGGGGAGCCGGAAGCTTGGCTGGTATTGAGCCGGGGGATGCCTCGTGATGCCAGTTGGGGTACGAAATGCCTGGCAGGTATTGTGCCGGATGGTTCTCGCGATGCCAGGTGGGGTGCGAGTGATGAATGTGGGATGCAAATATTGGTCCCGAGAAAGAGAAATGTGGCGGCCCAAAATGAAAGGATGAAATTGGGGAATTGAAATTGAAATATGCATGATGATATATGCATGACATGATGATATGTGCATGGATGCATGGTAATGATGATGGTACATGTGATATGATGATGATATGTGCATGGATGCATGGTAATGATGATGGTACATGCGATATGATGATGATGAGTGCATGGATGCATGGTAATGATGATGGTACATGTGATATGATGATGATATGTGCATGGATGCATGGTAATGATGATGGTACACGTGACATGATGATGGTAAGTATATAGCATGATGGTGATGACTATATGATGATGTATGTACATGAGATGTGATGACATGTGCATGATATCAAGGTAAATTGTGCATGGATGCTTTAATGACATGTAATACTATGATTGTGATGATTGTGGGGCATGATGCATTGAGTGGTTTATTGATCCTTTACCTGTTGAGTAGTTGTACTCACCCCTTCGGGGACCAACATTTCAGATTAGCAGGATGTCGCTCCCTACTGTCACGTGGGGCGTCTTTTACGGCCTTCCTTCGGATGTAGAGGTCGAGTGTGTGGAGATCGACAGTCCCACCATTCCTGGTCTGACATTTATTTGAGTTCGCGCCTTAGTGATGTATGACGTGGGCCTGGCTGAGGGCCCTGTCATTCAGGAGTTCATATCCGTTCACGTTCGTCGAGACGGAGTGATGCGTGGGATGTTGCCGCCGCCACCGCCTGATGCACCGGGATGGGTGTGAGGGCCCGTGCGTGAGAAGTAGGAGCTGAAACTTTTTGGGATGATAGCCGACACTAGTTGATGGGGGATCTTGCACGATAGACATAGTGGGTTGAGTGTTTTTTTTTTTTTTTTTTTTGGGTTATGGCCGGGTGTAGCTGCAAGTCTTGGCCTTTCTTTTGATTGTACCGACCCAAGGAAACCCATCATGGAAATATGTAAATAAAAAGTGCCGTGGCTTTATCTTTTCTTATGATGTTTAGTGGTGTGCAATTGTATCATGATTGTTGGAGGGAGAGATGGCGATATTAAATTTTGCTTCCGCTAATGAGTTGCGCTGCGACCATTTTCAAAAAAAAAAAAATGTCTATGAACTACGACGCTTCTTCTAAGAGATGTAACTAGTGTCCATTAGGTGTAGCAATAGGTGCCTGTGGCGACCTAAGGTGTTTCAAGGTGCCACACATGATTGTTATCAGAGTAGTGAATTGTTGGCAGGAGTAGCTATCAATATCAGTGAGATGGAAGACGTATGAAGTCTTCCTTCCAACCTCAATTTGTTGTCTAACAATTAACTTCAAGGTTTGGAACCTGGAAAAGAGCACCGAAATTGATCGGGAGTGGTTATGGCATTAATGAGTAAGCTTGACAAAAAGTACACTAACATTATTTTAGAAAATTGCTACTCTGTCAGAGAGACATTGCCAATGTCAAAGAGCCGTTTTGACTATTTTGAGAGACATTTTATTGCTAGCAACGGTAGAATCAATGGCTACTTCATGGAGTTGATTTGCAAATAGTCATCTAAGGTTTTACCAAACCTAACGCAGCGTTTTTGCTATTCATTAGAAGAAAGCCTAATCCATTTCCTGAATTGCAGAGATTAATATTCTAGTATATTATTTACTGTGGAGATGAGGAAGTTAGATACTAATAATTTGGAGGTACATCATAATAAATTCACTGCAGGCATTTAACCTAGTATAGTCCCTGTTATATTTACTAAATTTTTAATGATAATGTTTGTTGACAAAACTATATTCACTCATTGGTCAAATGAGTGTTGGGGAAAATCTATTTTTTTCCTCATGTGGAGAACAATTAAGAAAAAGAGAGCAAATGCTCATGAGAAATTCAGTGGAGCTTGTGAAGGACGCTTTTGCAACGTCCAATTCTAAGAGCTATGAAATAGTCCCCTACATGCTTTGGTTCGGTCCTAATTTCCTCAATGAATCCAACTTAATTTAGTTCAGTAAACGTATTATAGATAATAATGTTGGCATCAATAAAGTTAAAAAAAAAAAATCTCTCGTATCTTTCGATTTACTTATTATTGTTATTAGGTTATATAATTTATTTATTATTAGATTGCATTAAATTGTATTTTAACAATAACCTATATAGTAAGGGGTCTAATTTATATATAATAATGTCGACAATGATAATAGTAATAATAATAGAATTTTGGTATGGGAATAATGGCAGGATTTTAAAAGAGAGTAAATGCTCATGATGGGTTCTTTTTTTTTTCTTTTTTTTTTGTAGTATATTAAATACTGCAGATAATTTCAGAGTAGAGAGGAATGGCCCAGTGGAGGCTCCGTTCTTTTTATTTTAAAAGGTTATGGGCTGAGAGGAGTAAATTAATTTGGGCCCAACATGCGAACAAGGCATACTGATTATCTTCTCTCTTCCTTTCATTTTTCCCCAGAATTGTTCCCTATTATACATTGGAACGCTTCTGATCTATAGTTTCATGACGACCGAGTGAAATCTGAAGTTCGCAAACTTTCGGGTACTGCGGTAAAACGAGCGACTTGTCCAATGGGTCAAAAATTGATAGTTGGATCCGCATGGCCACATGGGCGTTAAAAGACTCGTTTTGACGGGCAGAGAGTATTTTGGGGTTTATGACGGGTTTTGTGCAAACCGCAAGGAAATCAAAAGCGGAAAACAGGATCGATTATAGACAAACCTTTAGCCATTGTTCGTATTCTCGTTCGTCGTAAAATCCCGAAAAATTCAGCGAAATATCTGGCACACTCCACTAACCAAATTTCCTCGCGTACTGATGGTGTATTCCAAATTGAGAAAGTTTGCGTTAGGCCTTGTGATTACCTATTAGAAATGAATGATCGTTCATTTTATATACCGTCTCCCATCAAGACGGTTACCAATGGATGATTGTCACGAAAATGTATGAAACATGGAAAAATTACATGTAAAATAATCGCCCACTTTAAGAGAAAATGCGATCAGAAAATGTGGGATCACATAATGTACATAACATAAAATTGTTTAATACAAATAATACGGTATGATAAATAAATAATAAAAAATGCATATCTTGTTTTGAATATAACTCAGACGCGCGAGCAACGTTCGAATTTGTGTTAATGTCTGAGAGGGTTTAGGACGAAAGAATGCATCTGAAGACCTCGTCAAAGGAAAAAGAATGTATCTTCTGACTACACATCAATTGCATTAAATGGATATATATATATCATAACAGATAATTCAATTTACCTAACATGAGTAATTAAAAGGGCTTACTATTGAATAAACCAAACACTGTATATTAAATAAACTTTATAAGGAAAGTGAAGAAGAAAGAGAAAGAGGTAGGAAGCCCAACAAACGAATGTGAAGTATTCAGAAATGTAAGATGACATGTTAGAAATGTTAGATAATTCATATAATACTTGATGCGGAAATTCATAACAAATCAATGATCTTTGATCTTCATGATTTTCACAAATAGATTCAGACAAACCTTTATCCATAGCGCTACACTTGATGATGATCGTTGTAGAAAATCAAATGATCTCGAACCAAAAAAGGAGAAATCTGATTTCTCTCTCTTAACCCACTAAACCTTAATGTATTCAATTGATGGAGGAGATAATACGTTCTTTCTGTTATTGTTGTTCGTATGTGGGTGGAGAGAGGACCGGACTCTATTTATACGTTCATTGAAAATGTGCCTTCCATCAAAGCGATATACCCTTTCGTTTTATTAGAGTCGTACCTTCTCATAACCAATAATTAATTATAGCATTTCAATAATTATTAAACCATATAATAAATCACATAATATGGGCCACAATAATTCTTACATTCTCTCACTTGGCCCATATAATGTTCCTTTCATGGTTTAATAAAGACCGTAATGTGCATAATAAGATTATGCTACAAAATTTCATTAAATTGGCAATCACATAATAATCACAATTAAGTAAAGAAAACTAATGCGAGTCATAGCGGTTGTATGTCATTAATCGACATAGTCGCTTCTATGCACTACAACTATAGCACTTTACTTAACATGATCCATAAATGAGAAGTACTATAATAGTCCAACTATAATGTTTCTTTAGAAACTATCCTGTTTAACATTCATCTATTTCAATAATGTATACTAAATAGAAAACAGGAAATATTAGAAACACGTAAGTGAGCTCAAAGTGTCAAATACATAAACTTAATACAATCATAATACAAACATTAATGACGTCCAATAACGCCCATCTTTTCAACATGCTCATTAAATGTTTTGGGTGGCAGTCCTTTTGTTAAGGGATCTGCTATCATAAGATTGGTGCTAATGTACTCAATTGACACTCTTTGTTTCTGAACTTCTTTTTTGACAGACAAGTATTTGATCTCCATATGCTTAGCACCTTTAGAATACTTGTCATTCTTAGAGAAGAAAACTGCTGCAGAGTTATCACAATAAATTTTCAGCGGCTTGGCAATATTGTCGACAATCACAAGCCCTGAAATAAAATTCCGCAGCCATAATCCATGAATTGTAGCCTCAAAGCATGCCATAAATTCAGCTTCCATAGTGGATGCAGCAATAATTGACTGCTTTGCACTCTTCCATGAAATTGCCCCTCCAAATGAAGAAACAAGTAACCAAACGTTGATTTTCTTGTATCGGCACATCCGGCTAAGTCTGAATCTGAATATCCAATCACCTCGAGATGATCAGATCTTTTATAAGTGAGCATATGATTCTTCGTTCCTTGCAAGTATCTAAGAACTTTATTTGCAGCTTTCCAATGATCCATTCCAGATTTCTTTGATATCCGCCAAAGCATTCCGACAAAGAAACCGATGTCCGGGTCGGTGCAAGTTTGTGCATACATTAAGCTCCCCACAACAGATGCATAAGGAATATTATTCATTTGTTCTCGTTCCAATTCACTTCTTGGACATTGCATAAGGCTAAATTTATCACCTTTCTGAATTGGAACTATTCCTGCTGAACATTTACTCATATTAAATCTCTCTAAAATTTTCTCAATGTAGGCTTTTCGAGACAATCCTAATAATCATTGTGATCTATCACGGAATATTTCTATTCCTGTCACATATGTTGCCTCTCCCATATCCTTCATTTCAAAATTCTTAGAGAGAAACATCTTGGTTTCATGTAACAAACCAAGATCATTAGCAGCAAGCAAAATATCATCAACATACAGAACTAGAAAAATAAACTTGCTCCCACTAATCTTCATATATATACACCGATCAACGGTGTTTTCCTTAAATCCAAATGAAGTTATGGTATCGTTAAACTTAAGATACCATTGTCGGGAAGCTTGTTTAAGTCCATATATTGACTTCTTTAATTTACATACCATGTGTTCCTTTCCTTTAACTGAAAAGCCTTCGGGTTGGTCCATATAAACCTCTTCCTCTAAATTCCCATTAAGAAAAGCGGTTTTTACATCCATTTGGTGTAACTCCAAGTCGTAATGAGTCACCAAAGCCATAATGATTCTAAGTGAGTCATTCTTAGAGACTGGTGAAAATGTCTCTTTGTAGTCAATGCCTTCTTTCTGAGTAAAACCATTTGCAACAAGTCTGGCTTTATGTCGTTCAATATTGCCTTTTGAGTCGCGCTTGGTCTTAAAGACCCATTTACACCCGACCTTCTTACATCCTTTAGGCAATTCAACTATATCCCAAACTTGATTTTGATGTATGGATTTTAACTCTTCTTCCATGGCATTAAACCATTCATTAGAATCTTCACATTCCATGGCTTGGGAAAATGAATCGATCATTTCCAATTCCTAAGTCAATTTCGACTCTTGTAGATAAACCATATAATCATCAGAAATAGCCGACCTCTTTTCTCTTTGAGATCTCCTTAATGCTATTTCTTGTGACTCGGCTATTGAAGGTTCATTATTGACATTTCCATTATTGAGTGTTTGTTGTTCTCGATTATTGTTAGATTGTACTACAATATCAGGAACAACAACTTTAGAAGCTTTAGGCATAGGAACTTCTACCCTTACTTCTTGAATGCAAGCATCACGCATTCTTTCACTCCCACTGATGTCACCATTCTCAATGAACCTAGCATTTCCAGATTCAACAATTCTTGTACTATGATTAGGACAATAAAATTTATACCCTTTGGATTTCTCTGCATAACCAATGAAATAACCACTGGTCGTTCTTGAATCCAATTTCCTTTCATGTGGATTGTAAATTCTTACTTCTGCTTGACAACCCCAAACATGCAGGTGTCGTAAACTAGGTTTCCTTCCCGTCCACAGTTCAAAGGGAGTCTTTGGAACTGCCTTACTCGAAACCCTGTTTAATAAGTACATAGAAGTCTTTAAAGCATACATCCACAAAGACAAGGGTAAAGATGAATGACTCATCATACTCCTAACCATTTCCATTAAAGTACGGTTACGCCTTTCGCTACACCATTTTATTGTGGTGTACCGGCATTGTGTATTGAGCACAAATGCCATGTCTTTCAAGGAATTTAGCAAATGAACCTGTACATTGTCCCGATTCATCATCCTTTCCATAATATTCACCGCCTCTATCCGATCTTACTATTTTCACCTTTCAATCTAATTGCCTCTCAACCTCTTTAACATACACTTCAAGTGCATTCACTGATTGAGACTTATCATGCAATAGATAAATGTAACCATAACGTGAAAAATCATCAATAAAGGTTATGAAATAGCTTTCCTTACCAAAAGATGGAACATCAAAAGGACCACATATGTCAGTATGTATAATTTCAAGAAGCTCTGTGCTTCTTGTGGCACATTTCTTTGTGTGTTTTGTTTGTTTACCTTTAATACAATCAATACACACTCCAAGGTCAGTAAAATCCAAATTTGGAAGAATTTCATTCTTCACTAATCTTTGCATTCTTTCTTTGGATATATGACCCAATCGTTTATGCCACAAGTAAGCAGAATTTTCATTCACCAAACTTTGTTTAGTGCCAACATTATGATGTAAGATCATTAATGTCTCAACAAAAGTATTATCAAGTTTAAATTTGTAGAGACCATCACATAAAGTTCCAGTTTCAATAAGAGTATCACTCTTAAATAGACTAAAAGATTCAGATCCAAACTTACAATAAAATCCCGCCACATCAAGTCTTGGCAAAGAAACTAAATTGCGAGAAAATGTAGGTACATAAAGGGTTCGAAACAAATCCAAATAATGCCCAGTATCTAAGATCATACGATAAGTGCCAATGCCTTCAACTGGAGCTTTGTCTCTGTTCCCCGTAATCACATAACTTTCATTTGGCTTTATAGTTTAGATCGTAAGAAATCCCCGCATCGTATTTGACACATGAGTGGTGGCACCATAATTAATCCACCAAGTATTATAAGGAACTTCAGTAAAATTTGATTCAAAACATACTAAAGCACAAGGCTTACATTTCTTTTCGAACCAAGCCTTACATTTCAGACAATCTTTCTTCAAGTGTCCAATTTTGTTGCAAAAATGACACTTAATAAGATTGTGTTCCTTCTTGTGGATTTGAGAAGCCTTTAAAGAGTCATTCAGGATGTGTAGTCCTTTCTTCTTACTCTTTCCACCTTTCCTCTTAAAATTCTTTCGAACTTCTTGATGACTTGAGAGATGAACAGAATGAGCCTTTTGATTCTTTATCCTTGTTTCCTCTTGAACTAACATACTGGCCAATTCGTTTACATTCCACTTATCCTTTATAGTGTTGTAATTAATTTGAAATGGCCCATATTGCTCATGAGGTAAGGAATTAAGTATAAATTGTACTAAAAGTACTCATCCACATTCATTCCCAAAGTCCTTAACTTTGCTGCTAAATTGGTCATCTCAAGTATATGCTCATGCATGGTACGCGAACCATCATATTTCATGGTAGTCAGTGTGCTCATCAGTGTACCAGCAAGTGACTTATCAGCAGTTTGAGAACGCTCTTCCACAAATTTCATAAATTCCTTAGCATTGTTAGTCTTGGGAAGAGAAGTCTTTAAGTTGTTTGCAACTGTCATTTGCATGAACATTAAGCTCAGTCTGTTCGATCTTTCCCAAGCTTTATGGAAAGACTTTTCATCATCGCTACTTTCGTCAGTAATAGCAGCTGGTTTCTCAGCTTGAAGCGCTAAATCAAGATCCAGGACACCTAAGTGAAACTGGACTTGTTCACTCCAATCAGGAAAATTTATCCCATTGAATAAGGGAGCAGATGAGGCGTGCGAATGGAGTGAAACAGGTAAAGATACTGCAAATGTGTAAGAAAATACTCATACATTAATGCTTTGAGAATATCACCTAATCGGATTCAAACTAAACTACACATGCACATCATAGTTCTCCTTTGGGCGATCCTATGATATACAAATATATATAAACCATAATGATGCTAATAACTTTTATTTGATAATTGTAAATATAGCTTATTAAAATTTATTTGTTATCTTTGGATATACAAACAAATTTAACAAGTCATATTAATTATCAACCATCATGTTCATGAATTATAAGAAAATAATTAACATTTGGGTTAATCCCTAAGTTCTTATAATAAATGAACTTCAATATACCCATAACTCCAATAATGATATAAAACATATCAATTTCATGTATAGCATCAATTAATCATGGGTAATTGAATAAAATAATTTACAATATCAAAAATTCAAAAGACTTCAAGATTTGGCCACTTTGGTGACTAACAAACCATTCATAATTCAATCAAAGCATAAAGGCAAAACCATAAAATCATAATTCCATAAGGTCAGATCATAAATTTAAAATCCAGGGGCAAAATGGTAAATAATTAGCAATGGCAGAATCGTAATTATAAATTAAACAAGGGCAGAAAAAGAAAAGAGAAAAATTAAATTAAATTAAATTAAAAACGGCGCCGCGGTACGTCAGCGCGTGCCGAGCACGCGCCTGCATTTGCCTTGGGCGCGTGCCCGCACGCGCGCGACCAACGCGTAGGCCGAGCACGCGCTTGCATCCGCCTCGGGCGCGTGCCGCGCACGCGCGCGTCCAACGCGCAAGCGCGTGCGTTGCACGCGCCCAGCAACTGCCGCGCGTGTGGGGTCCACGCGCGCTGCGGTTGAGCGCGCATGAGAGCGCGTGGCGCATGGGTCCACTCGCTTGCAACTGCAGCGCGCGCGTGAGGCCCACGCGCCTTCTTCCTCGCGCCCGAAACGCGTTTCTTCGCCGTTTTTCGCCGTTCCGCCGCGGTTTCGCAGGCCGTTTCTTCTCCGGCAGCCCATCCCAGACACAAATAAATAATGGGTTTTGAAGAGCATGGCGGCACGACCCCATGGGTCCAAGTTTCGGAGAAAATGACCAAGAAATTGGCCCCAAATCAAAGCAAAATTTCTCCAAAACGCAAACCCTCCACCACCGCCGCTTCCGCCGCTCGATTAGCCTCCGGCGAACACCGATATACCAGAAAAACTCATGGCTAATGTTCCTCATGGCAGTGCGACGGTTTGGGTTCGAAATCAAGCGGTGGATCGTCGGATTTTCCCCGGAATGGGCGAGTTTCTTACTTGCCCTCAAAATTCCGAATTTTTCATTTCCGTCCTTTTCCACTCGCGCACAGTAACTTTTCTTTGCCATTTTAGTCCATGAAGAACGTTTCATCATTCGGATTTTCTTTAACATAACCTTCCAAAACATGTCAACAACAACAAATGCTACGAACAGGATCATTCAACAAATCATCATGCATAAATCATAATATTTCTTTAAACGGAAAAATCATGAGATCATAAACCAAACGCTCTGATACCAACTGTTAGATAATTCATATAATACTTGATGCGGAAATTCATAACAAATCAATGATCTTTGATCTTCATGATTTTCACAAATAGATTCAGACAAACCTTTATCCATAGCGCTACGCTTGATGATGATCGTTGTAGAAAATCAAATGATCTCGAACCAAAAAAAGGAGAAATCCGATTTCTCTCCCTTAACCCACTAAACCTTAATGTATTCAATTGATGGAGGAGAGAATACGTTCTTTCTGTTATTGTTGTTCGTATGTGGGTGGAGATAGGACCGGACTCTATTTATACGTTCATTGAAAAGGCGCCTTCCATCAAAGCAATATATCCTTTTGTTTTATTAGAGTCGTACCTTATCGTAACCAATAATTAATTATAGCATTTCAATAATTATTAAACCATATAATAAATCACATAATATGGGCCACAATAATTCTTACAAGAAATTTGTGTAAGGCGTTCGTGAAAAGTTTAAAAATAAAATAAAATTCGAAGTGTTGTAACTTTTGGCATTTCACAATTCTAATTAATATCTTTTATTTTCTTAAAAATTTGGACAAACAGCTACATGGTTAAACTTGTGATTGATGATGAAGATGGAGAGGCGCGATGTGTTGATGCTTGAGATAGCATAAGAAGTTATTGGATGCCCTGTCGAAGAATTAATTCAATTATAAAGATTGGTGTTTGGTTATCCTTATTCTCTCTCTTAATTACGATGAAGCTTTATTTTGCTCAGCAAAATGGAGTCAATAACTTCTTCATTATGTGGAATATAGCAGAAAGAAATTCAATGAGCAGATTTCAGTGTAAAAAAAAGGAGCTGCATCTTCCATAGCCAAGCTGACAGGACGAATGGTTACTTCAACTGCACATTGAAAAGGATGATAGGACAAGAAGCGATCGGTAAGTGACTACACTAGAACCTCAACAAAAAGGAAGTAGAACTAAATAAGAACCCAATCATTCAATCAAGAACTTCAGATTTATCACGTACTCGTCGACGTAGATTTCAGCCAAAGAAAGGTGAGCTTTGGGACTAAAACACTTCAACATCGACCGTATGAAATGGATATATAAGATTCAAGCAACATCAAGCTGATTATAGGACTCCATAGTTGTTATTATTTCACTTCCAAGCATGTTTAAAAACAGCGCCCAGAAATCGAAATTCAAGCTCAGCATGTGTTCATCTTAGAGGACACTTCTTAGATTGGAGATGCGCCTCCACGACAACGACGACGAATATCGAGATTTACTCGATTTACAAAATTGGGTTTCTCGTACGTTGACGGGAAGAACAACCTCGTTTCTATTCGTCAAAGAAAAAGCACACCAAACATTTGGTTTTGTCTTCAAGCATTTAATGCAGTCGTCATCTAATCACAAACATCTGAACAAGTAGAGAGAGAGAGAGAGAGATGGTCAATATATTTATGATCTGGAACAAACTAAGTATCGGCTGAATGATTCCTCACCTCTCTCTGTCATCCAATTTTGGAAGAAGCTAAAAGGAGTAGCTAATCAACGTAGAGTCAAGTAAATTGATGACTAATGAACTACTTAACAAGCTGCGAAGGAGCACTAAAGCCTAAATCCATAAAAAAAGAGTTAATCAAGCAGGCAACCATGCAGCGGCAAAAGCTACATTATGTCCCTTCCATGTTAATACAAGATCATCTTCTTCCTTCTTCAATCCCCAGCCCGCTGCATGCTCGTCGAGCATGGCCTTGACTTCAGAGACTGCATCCTCTCCGAATGGGACGGCCCGAAAGTCCGCGTTCCTCATCCGCTGCACCCACCGGCTCTTCGGCTCGAGCCTCTCGACTCTCTGAAGACCCTCTCGCGCGATGATATTTTGTATCTTCCAGTATATGTAAGACTCATACCACTGCCTCTGCTTGCTTCCCCTCGGGAGGAACGTGTCGACCGTGTCGTAAGGAATCCAAAGATAATTGAATGCTGACCGCAATCTCGAGGCGACATTATTCGATGTGAAGTCCGCATCCTCGTCCACTATGATGACAACGTTCGGGTCTAAGCACCGAAGTGCCTTAAGGAGGGTCGACCGAGGAGAATATACCGATGAAGACTCAAAGAGGTAATTAGGATTTGCTTCGGAATCCGATATTAACGGCACGGTCTCGTCGGGCACAAAGTGAAGCATCATGTGACAATTTATAACTAGTGCTTCCGGTTCACCGACTCCTCCCGGGTACATTAGTTTCTGCATCCTGAGTTGTTCAATCAAGGACGAGAATCCGTCGGCGTAACTCGAAGAAATGGCCTGAAATTCCATGTGTATGTTTCGAGATCTTGCAAAATTCACCAACTTGGATCCCAACTCTTCGTACGAAAGGTCAAGCATGGGCGGCCCATCCTCCACAGCGCCGGCAACCGTGAGCTTCACCAATGGGGACCCTTCAAGACGATTGCGATTGCATCAATAAGAGTAGGAATCTGCATGCAATGCGTCGTGCTCAAGTCGACTATGTGAACCAGCGAGTACCCTTCGACTGCTTCGATTATGGTGGCATTCGCGGAGGTGAATCCGAACCGATGCCACGGGGTCAGGTCGACGAAATTCGCAAGCTCAATGGTGGAGAACTTTTGCGTCTCATTGCACAGGTTGTCGTAGTTCTGGGCATACGCCATGGCCGCCAGCATCTTACACGTGCCGCTCTTGGCGGTCCGAGGGATAAGGGCCCAGAGGAACCCCTTATCAAACAACTTTCTATTTCTTTTTGCGCACTCAAAACTACGTACTGAATTTTCGAAACATAAAAAATTGTAAAGCCCTGTTATCTCTCCTTCTTTTCTCTCCATCATCTTCTTTAACTTTGAGCAATCAAGGAGGATTTGAGCTAGACTCACACTCCCCTTCCTCTCTTGTTGATTTTATTTGTGTTCTTTTTTTTTTCTTGTTTCTTCTTCTTGATGGGAGAATGGTAACAATTCGAACAATATCGAATCAACGCAGCGGAATAAAATAATCTCCCCTCTTGTGCAAACCTAATAGGAATCGATATAATAGAGTAAAATAAATACCAAGCACGCGAACACAAGACGATTTTTACGTGGAAAACCTCATCGATGTGAGGAGATCAAAAACCAAGGGACCAGAGTCCACCCGAAATTCTTCACTATCAACAAAATTGTTATTCTCTAGCAAATACTGGAGGTACATAGTAGCAAAGACCTCAAGAATATAATTCTTGGCAATACACATAAACTTCACAAGAGAACAAAGATAAATCGACAAAAACGCAGGTTTTGATCAATCCACGAAAAACCTGATGGATGAAGCTTCAAACAAAAATCAAATCATTCAAATTCGATAAAATTGCGCCACAAACATGCTGACAAAATTTCAGCTCAATCGGATCACGAATCGACCTCCGACGCCAGCTTGATGTAAATTAGATATTGCCCCAAACTCCAGATTTTCTGCTTTCTCTTTTTTTTCTTGTTACCGTTTCATTTTTTGCGGCTACCTCTTTATATAGATAGTGAGAAACCCTATTTCCTTATATAATTTATCATATGAGCCCAAGCCCTTTTTGGGCTTACAACTTATTAGGCCTTATCCACATAGGAGTAAACCCAGCTAACAAATCTCCCCCTCACAACAATGTGGAGGGATTCACCACCCCAGCTATCAATTGGCAATGTTCAAGCGTCTCTCTTGGTAGAGTCTTCGTCATCATATCGGAGCCATTATGATCAGTATGAATTTTCTCAAGTTCCAACAACTTTTCATCTAGAACATCTCTTATCCAATGATATCTAACATCAATATGTTTCGATCTAGAATGAAAAGATGAATTATTACCAAAATGGATTGCGTTTTGATTACCACAAAATAGCACATACCTCTTTTGCTTGGACCCAAGTTCTTCTAAGAACTTCTTCATCCATAGCATCTCTTGACTAGCTTTAGTCGCTACAATAAATTCAGCTTTGGTTGTAGAAAGTGTAACACACTTCTGCAATCTTGACTTCCATGACACAACTCCACCCACAAAAGAAATCAAATAATCAGAAGTAGATTTACGAGTATCAATATCTCCTGCCAAGTCGGAATCTATGTATCAAACTAACTCAAGTTTCCCGATCTCAAAACTGAGTTTCAATTTTGAGGTTCCCCAAAGATACCTCATAATCCACTTCACTGCATTCCAGTGCTCTCTGCCTGGATTTGACAAATAGTGACTAACAACGCCAACTGCCTGCGCCAAGTCTGAGTGTGTACATACCATTGCATACATTAAGCTTCCTACAGCTAAGGCATATGGAACACTTTTCATATCTTTATTTTCTTTATAAGTCGTAGGACTTTGCTTCATATTTAACTTAAAGTAGGCAACAAGAGGAGTACTAACCACTTTAGCCTTGTCCATGTAAAATTTCCGAAGTATCTTCTTGATATATTTCTCTTGCGACAAAAATAACTTTTTAGCATCTTTGTCTCGGGTAATTCTAATGTCAAGAATCTGCCAGCTGAGCCCAAGTCTTTCATGGCAAAAGACTTGCTCAACTCAATTTCTTCAATAACTCAATTCTTGAAGCATTCTTGCCAACAATCAGCATATCATCAACATAAAGCAAGAGAATAATAAAGTCATCGTCAGAAAATTTTTGGACAAACACACAGTTATCCGAGAAAGTCTTCTTATAGCCTTGTTCTGTCATAACTGACGCAAATTTCTTATACCACTGCCTTAGTGCTTGTTTTAGGCCATAGAGACTTTTCTTCAATTTGCACACATAATCCTCTTTCCCTTTCACTTTGAAACCCTCAGGTTGTTCCATGTATATCTCTTCCTCCAAGTCACCATGTAGGAAGGCTGTTTTAACATCCATTTGCTCAATTTCCAAATCTATGCTAGCTGCCAAGCCTAGTACCACACGGATAGAAGACATTTTCACTACCAGAGAAAATATATCATCAAAATCAATACCCTTTCTCTGATCGAATCCCTTAACAACCAATCTAGCTTTGTATCGTGGTTGTGAAGTATGTTCATCTTGCTTCAACCTATATACCCACTTATTCTTCAAAGCTCTTTTACCTTTAGGTAACTTCACCAATTCAAAAGTATGATTATCATAAAGTGACTGCATCTCATCTCGCATAGCATCAAACCAATTGCTTTTGTACTCATCTTCTATTGCTTCGCATAGCACTCGGTTCACCCGCATCACTCAATAATACATACTCATCTTCAAAATACCTAGTGGAAGGTTGTCGGTCTCTAACGAATCTCCGGACTAGAACATCCACTGGAACATCTAATTGAGCCTCTGGTTTACGAATTATATTATCTATTTCAACATGTTCAAGAACATGTGCGTTATTTGGAACATTGACTTCCTGCCACTCTTCATCAACTTGTGTAGGAATATTTGTAAGAGGAATTGGATCTAAATCAACCAGATTATCACTAACTTGTGGTGCTGAAATCATCTCTGCTTTCTCAATATCCTCTATTGTTTGATCTTCTATAAACACAACGTCTTTGCGTCTTACAATTTTCTTTTCAATCGGATCATAAAATTTGTAGCCAAGTATATCCTGTCCATAACCGATAAATATGCATTGTCATATTTTCACATCAAGTTTAGATCTCTCATCTTTGGGAATATGCATAAATGCTTTGCACCTAAAGACACACAAATAATCATAAGAAATATCTTTGCCTATCCAAACTTTGTTAGGAACATCAAACTCTAAAGGAACGCATGGAATAAGATTTAATACATGCACAACTGTACTTAAAGCCTCACCCCAAAATGATCCAGGTAGCTTTGATTGTGAAAGTAAGCATCTTACCCTTTCAACCGGTGTTCTGTTCATTCTCTCAGTTAAGCCATTTAATTGAGGCGTCTTGGGAGGTGTCTTTTGATGTCGAATACCTTGTTGTCTGCAATATTCATCAAAAGGTTCAATATGCTCTCCCACATTATCAGTTCTAATGCATTTTAATTTCTTTCCAATCTGTCTCTCAACTGAAGCTTGGAATTGCTTAAAAGCATCTAACACTTGATTTTTAGTTTTCAAGGTATGAATCCAAATTTTCCTTGAAAAATCATCTATGAAGGTAACAAAATAAAGAAAGCCACCAAGTGATTTTGTTTTCTTAGGACCGCAAACATCAGAATGCACTAATTCTAGTATAACTGACTTTCTTGAAGAAGGGGAGCTTTTAAATGCAACTCTGTTATGTTTTTCTGCTAAATAGTGAGCACACTTCTTAAGCGCTGAACTTTTCAATCCTGAAAGGAGCTTCTTCTTGGCCAATATTGACAAACCCTTCTCACTGATGTGACTGAGCCTCTTATGCCATAATTCAGCTGCATCTTCGCTGTCTACTGCATTAATTTTGCCCGTGGACAACTTTGCTTGCATAATGTACAATGAAGAATATTTTTCACCTCTAGCCACAATAAGAGAACCTTGGTGAGCTTCCATTGACCATTACCGAAAGTGCTGCACTACCCTCATCATCCAACTTGCCCGTAGAAATCAAATTCAAGTGGATATCAGGTATATGTTTAACATTATTCAATACTAACCTTGTGCCATTGCTGGTTTCTAGGCACACATCACCGATGCCTACAGCTTGATTTAGTCCATTGTTTCCCATCTTCACAGATCCGAAGTCACCTGACCTGTATGATGTAAAGAAATCCCTACGAGACGTAGCATGAACGAATGCATCACTATCAATTACTCAATTGGTCTCATGAGATACAAAATTCACCACATCACTATCAAAAATAGTGAGAAAGTCTTCTTTAAGTGCAGCGACACGATTGTCATCACTATCATTATCACTTTTCTTATCTTTACATTTCTCCTTTTGTTTCTCCCTTTTTAACTGGCGACAAAACCTCTGAATATGTCCCTTCTGATGATAATAATGACACTCAACATTAGCAAATTTATTATACTTACCTCTGCTTTTATCTCTATTTCTCGAACCTCGAGACTCATTTCTTCCTCTTTTCTCAACAACCAAGGCATCGAAATGTGAAGATGACGATCCTTGTGTCTTTCTTCTCATCTCTTCATTCAAAATACTACTCTTGGTCAAATCCATGGTAATCGTACCATCTGGAGCAGAATTAGACAAAGATATTCGGAACGTCTCCCAAGAGTCCGGCAAAGTACCAAGCAACCATAGTGTTTGTATCTCATCATCAAACTTGATTTCCATCACAGCCAACTGATTTATAATTCCTTAAAAAGAATTTTAATGATCAGTTAAACGAGTACCATCATGATATCTTAGAGCCATCATCTGTTTTATAAAAAATAACTTATTATTCACAGTTTTTCGAGCATATAACTGTTGGAGCTTATTCCATAAACTGCGTGCATGTGTTTCCTTAATAATATGGTTCAAAACATTATCATTTACTCACTGCCTGATATAACCACACACTTGACGATGAAATATAGACTATTCAACATCAGTTTTATTCTCCGGTTTCTCCTCGGCAAATACGGGCAAATAAAAATCTTTCACATATAAAAGATCTTCCATCTTCCCTTTCCAAATATGATAATTCGAACCATTCAGTATAACCATTCTACTCGTATTCATTTCCATTATTTAACACAAGGCAGAAAAATCAAGCAATAACCTGATGCTTTGATATCACTCTGATGGAAGAACGGTAACAATTCGAACAATATCGAATCAACGCAGCGGAATAAAATAATCTCCCCTCTTGTGCAAACCTAATAGGAATCGATATAATAGAGTAAAATAAATACCAAGCATGCGAACACAAGACGATTTTTTACGTGGAAAACTTCCTCGATGTGAGGAGATCAAAAACCACGGGACCGAAGTCCACCCGAAATTCTTCACTATCAACAAAATTGTCCTTTTCTAGCAAATACTAGAGGTACATAGCAGCAAAGACCTCAAGAACATAATTCTTGGCAATACACATAAACTTCACAAAAGATCAAGGATAAATCTGACAAAAAACGCAGGTTTTGATCAATCCACGAAAAACCTGATGGATGGAGTTTTAAACGAAAATCAAATCGTTCGGATTCGATAAAATTGCGCCACGAACATGCTGACAAAATTTCAGCTCAATCGACCACGAATTGATCTCCGACGCCAGCCTTGATGTAAATCGATATTGCCCAAAACCCCGCATTTTCTACTTTCTCTTTTCTCTTGTTATGTTTCCTTTTTTGCGGCTACCTCTTTATATAGATAGTGAGAAACCTTATTTCATCATATAATTTATCACATGGGCTCAAACCCTTTTTGGGCTTGCAACTCATTGGGCCTCCTCCACATAGGAGTGAACCCAGCTAACACTTCTCTCCTAATTTAAATTTTGGACCTCTCTTCTTTGGGCTAGATCCCGATCTAGTTCTAAATTTGGAAACTATTCTCTTCTAATCTAAATCTCAAAGTATGATAAATATGCTTTCATGATTTGATTTACTCATGTAGGGTTATCAAATGGGTGAGTAGGTTGAAATGATTCCACTCAAATCAACCAATTTAAACCATTTTAACTCTCATATATTAAAAAAAAAAAAAAAAATCTCATATATTATATATAAATTTAGTGATTCATACTCGATCAACTTGTACCAAATCCATACCTGACCCGATTGGCATTTCTAAAACACATAAATATTTTAAAACAATAACTTTAAACTATGTGTGTAGTATGTAAAAGATAAAAATTTTACTAGTTTTATAAGGTTTAAAATAAGATCTTTAACTTATTTGCAATTTTTTTTTAATGCAAATTTTCAGAGTGTCACAATGAAATATCTAGCATCACTTAAAAGTAATAAGTCAATAAATATTGATACGTACAATTATATACTAATTTTCACAATTTTCTAAACTTGAGAGCTCATGACTCTTTTACAATTTTTCAATTTTGAGAAAAATAAGATCATAAAATAAGATGAAACCAGAAAATAAGTTTCCCACTCGAAAACTTTCAACCTAAACCTAAAGACAAGTGAAAAGGGACTGTAGGTGGGTTGGGCTTTAGACCAATTAAAAACCCACATTTTATTGGACTGTATTACTCAAGCCCATATCAACCCATTTAACAAAATTTAGCTAACTCATGTATGACCCAACCAATCATATATGGGTTAGTAAATGGGTCTTAAGCCCATTTTTGCCCCTTTACACTTATGCTCTTACATGCCCTTTTCCTCTAACTTCAATAACGATCTCATGAGCTCAAGTGTCCCGCTAAACCACCAAGGTTGCTCTCCCAAATGTTAGTTGTGTCTTTGTTCAACCTGTTTTGATTCTCGCATGGCAGTGGTTTAAAGGAAGTTGAATCTAGGTGCACACCACTGTAGTTACTAGAGGAAGAATTTCTAACGTGCATTCATCATCGATGAAAATATGAGATTTAGCGATCGACCGCTAACTAATTGGCTTGACAGATCTGTTATTGTGGAATGAGCGTGTGTTTAACCTTGCTGGTGCCCTATTAATTTTTCTGTTTTCTCAATTTGGATTTTTGTTGTAATATTCTAGGTTTTACTCCATTCAATTTACTTTGTTACAAAGTGTATGTACTTTTGATGTATCTTTTTGAGCAATAAATAAACTTACTTTTTTTTTTCAGTTTTATCAAACGACCCCCTTTTTTCCTGAATTGAAAAAGAAAATTTGAATTTTTATGACCCTAATACTGTGATATGTTTCTTTTATATGAAGATTTACAGTTGTGAGTAAAACTTGTGCGATGTGATGAGGTCTAATTTATTTATTGCGAAGGTCATTAGACGAGCCAAACTAAACTTACAAAAGAAAAAAGAAAGCGTCGTCTTGCATCTTGCCAGCTATCACATCTTTTGTAAAGACCTGGAGTTCCCTTGATAAACTACTAGGCCATTGACTGGCAAAAGCGTAGACTTCCCGCAATAAGTTTTCTATATGCATTTTCGGCCTTTGCAGAAAGTAAATATTGTCCGTTGGCTGCATACTAGCCCACATAATATCTTACAATTAAATTAGACATGACAGGTTATGCTTTTAATCAACACATTATGGAGCGCCCATGCGAGAACCGAATACGTATTATTGAGCATTTTAATGTTGACTTAAAGTTCACTAGAAAAACTGTCTAAAAAGTTTAAACCTATTGCATAACAGCCAACTCATTCTAAATCTTTGAATTATGTCAATTTAGTCATAAATATTTTGAGAACTTGTTAATTTAATCAAAAACAATATAATTGTGCCAATTTCATTCTAAACATTTTTTTAAAGTTTGTCAACTTTGTCCTAAAATTTTTAACGATCTGTCAATTTAGTTATTCCAGCCAATGTTTGCTAGAATTCACTGACACAACGGTTTAGTCAACGTTGATCATCCTATATAGCACGGTCGGCACATATGTGAACAATTTTTGCATTTTTTAATTTTATTTCTTTATTTCTTTTTTTCATTTTCTCCCTCTGCTAGCCATCGTCGAGTCTGTCAGCCTTAGGTAAGGGTCGCCTTGGCCTGAGGCTGGCAATTGCCGACCATCAATAAGGCCCAACAAAGGGAAAAATGGGAAATAAAAAAAAAAAAGATAAGATAAGAAAAGGAAAAAAATCATAAAATTAAAAAAAAAAAAAATTGCAAAAATCTTCTACATCAGCTTCAGTTGCCCCTCGCTGTGCCATGTGGGATGGTCGCACTAATTAGATCTCCACTTTAGTGATTTCCAGTTAAAATTAGTCTAAAGGACTAAATTGATAAATTGTTAAAATGTTTAGGACTAAATTGACAAGTTGTCAAAATGTTTAAGATTAAATTGACACAATTAAAAGATTTAGAACTAAGTTACTCACCGTATAATAAATTTAGGACTTTTTGATAATTTTCCTAAAGTTGACTTTAGTTATCTAACGACCGTCATACTTGGAATCAGTCCCGTTATAAACATTGCAATCCTTTGGGAGAAAATATTAGGTATGTCTTATGCTCCAGCGTGGCAAACAAGAAGGCGGTGGGAGCGCGACACGTGTCCTCGTGGGACCCACGTTCTGGAGAGAAAAAGAAGAAAATATTAGGTACCCTAACAGTGCCACGTCATCCGTGCTTTGAACCATTCATGCGTCGACACCTGTCCTCGGGGCCCGCCACGTCTTCTCTCTTCTCTCCATCTTATGCGCTTCTTTCTCTCTCCTCTCTCTTTTCACTCTCTCCCAAATAACTCTCGGCTGGTGGCTCGGCTTGGCTGGACTGGCAGAAGAAAGGATGACTCCCGCTTAAAATTCCTCTCTCCTCACTTAAATATTTTGGATTTTGTCTCTCTCTCTCCTCGTGGAAGAGCAGGCAGAGAACGAGCTGCACTTCCTCTGTTTCGTTCTCAGCACATCCACCTCCGCCCTCTCGTCTAATCTTCCGTCGACGACTTCCGCTCTGCTCGAAGCTGGTCCGTCCTGGTCCGTCATCCGTCATCATCTTCACTCCGCTGATTCGAAGCTCGTAGAAATCGGAGACGCCGGCGATTTGGTGATGAACACTTGAAGGGAAGGAGCTTCGATCGGAGATGGCGGCCAATCATCGCAACGAGGCAAGAGGCGGTGGCGTCGGCGGAAGGGGGGAGTCGGTGGTCGTGGAGGGCGGCGTGGAGTGCGGCTGGCCGGGGAGCTTCTGCGAGTACTGCAGATCACCAAATGGGTCCACCGTTTCTCACGGTCCGTACGGTTTCTCCTTCGTTTCTCATGGTTTTCTCCCTCCCGTGTCATTGAGTACGGTTTTTGCCCGGGCTCCGGTGGCTCAGGGATTTTGGGGTCGGCCGGGACTGGAGATGCCGTGCTTCGGGGTTTGTCTTTTCCAGGCTTTGTCGTATGTTGTGACGTTCACAATTGATGGAATTGCTGATTTGCGTTTAGTCTTTAGTAGTTCCAATCCGCCGCTTCGTTGCGTGCGTTAGCTTGCGCCGACGATTTTTTCCGTTTTGGGTTGTTTGTTTTTTAACGTCTCTTCGACTTGGATCGCGGAGCCTGACTGTGGATGACTATCAAGGTTGGTGTGCAATTCCCTATTTTGAGAGTCTGGGCAGCTCTGGCCTGTTGATTCGCTGTCATTAATCGACTCTCGACTGATGTAGTTTCATTATGTGCATATATCTGATTGAAAGAACTAGAGAAATTTCGAATGTTTGATCCGTATTGAGGGAAACTTATGCGTACTCATTCTATCAACTGTTAATACATGGACTTATTTTTTCATATGTGCGTATTTAACTGCACGACCTCAGAGAAACCATGTGGGAGCTATGGTCGATGCTGAAGTTCCGACTGAGCCGTTTCTGCGCCTGTGTCTTCCCTTTTCCTTTTATTCTTCTTTCTGAATGTACCGGTTGGATTTCTCTGCTAATTTTCAGCTACTTTGATCAAGTCTCTTTTCTGAAGGGTTTATGATCAGTTCTGATGCAAATGACTTTGCAGGATGGGCCACTAGTTTGTCTGCTTATGAAAGCGTTGTGGATTCAAATATTCCTTTCTTTAATGTCGTTATTGAGATGATTGATGTTGGTCACGGTATGTTGTTCTGTTCTGGCTATTCTTGTCTCTGGGCGTTTCTCTGTCTTTCTTTCAGGTCATTTGCAAAAATCATTCTCACAAACTTAGGGCTTTGCTTATTCCCTTTGGCAGAAACTCAGTTGTGTAAGAAAGCCCAGATTATGAGGCTTGAAATTCTAATCATGTATTGCACCAAAAAGCAGAGCACATGCAAGATATCATGGGATTGCTCTTTAAATACATTGACATCTTACACCAGTCTGGCGTTTGCGAGTGGATTTATGACGAGGTATGGATCCAAAATACCTATTTAGGACTATGAGTTGCAAATATGATAAGTTCAGGATACTACTTGCAGCTCATCCTGTGCAAGAGGACAACCAAATGCTCTCTGGACTCTCTGATGGTCGCCTTGCGATGCCCTTACCTGCATTTTGTTTGTGGAATCACTTAGTCAAGAATGAGAGAAGCAATTATTGGGCCAAATTTTGGACTTTCAAAAATTTGTTGTAATTGGCAAGAGTTGACCCTTCTTCATCTCATACCATTCTTTTAGTGTATTAGGGACTGATGAGCATCTTCGTGAAAATAACTAAAAAAGACAGCTGAGTATCTGGAGTGCAGGTTCAATATATGCCCGATTTCCTATAAGTTAAGAAATAAGTTGCACAGTTCTCTATTATACTTGTGTCAATTTCCTATCTGCAGCCTCATTTTGTCATGCATGATTGCCATCAAACTAGTTTCATTTTCTATCAATAACTGCTGATTCCTGGTTAGTTTTAACACATTCATCAACTGAGGTAAGAGTGGAATGATATACAATGCCTGCATCAACCTATAGATTTTTTGCTTGTGGCTATTGGTTATTCATTCGTTTTTTCTGTCCCATGCCAGCATATAGATACTTTATCTTGCTACAGAAGGTCCCAGCCCACTACCCATCCAAGGTTTCTTGAATGTGTTATGAATTATTCTGACTTTCTGATTTGCCTGCCTGGGTGAAAGAATCAGCTTCTTTTATGTAGAGAGTTCTGGCCATAGGAAAAAAATACACACATATATGTACATTTATTTTGTGTGTGTGTATTTACATACATATACAAATTGGGCATTGATTCGATGCAAAAATATTTCCTTTTTCACATCCTTATTCCTCCAGTAAGTGGGGTTCTCCATTTACAACA
>NC_052612.1:6897713-6994451 GCF_016545825.1 Eucalyptus grandis
AAATTGTGGTAAGTGTCGCCGGTATAGACAAGTGATTTATGGTGTATTCGCATAAGAAGATGGAATCTTGGCGTTCTTGCTGTCAGCTGTTGGTAGGACAGTTCGGGAAGTGCGCCATAGAACGCACTATGGAATTTTCAGGATAGGTCTCTGGTACAAGAAATAGTGCAACCTAGCACTTGACAAGAGGTAAAAGACTCACCGGATAGGTGTCGAAATTGTGGAAGAAAACCTGAATGAATTCGGTATCCGAGGTATGGTGAGAAGAACGAGAATGGAACCGACCCTAGCACTAGACGGAGGAAGAATGTTTTGGAGAAAATTCTATCAGTATCGTAGCGAGTTTTGATGAAGTTTGGGAACTTGATTTATTGAAATAAGTGGAAGAAAGGGAATCACTAGTTATTGTTGTTTGAATTGATAGAACCAAAAGTACGGATGTGAAGATTGATGAATGAGGAATTCATACATATTAGTGCATCGCTTTAAGGAACATCAGCTTTGTGGAAGAGAAATGAAGATGGTTCATTGCAATCATGCATCAACCATTGTCAACTTAATTGGGTGACTTGTTGTGAAGAGTGTTGATGTCTTCAAGGATCGACTTGAGGACGGAGTTATTGTTAGTTAAGAACCAGGAATGAGGTTATATTGAAGACAACATTTCACACTTGATTTAACCCTTGTGAGAATAATGTAAAAGCCAATTGATTTGATGAACGCTCCAGCCGCTGTCATAGATTTGACAAATCGAGTGTTCAAAGAATATCTAGATCAATGGTGATCGTATGGTGTAACGACATTATAGGGTGTTCATTAAGTGTTGAGAATCACGAGATGCCCCTAAGAATGGTCGTGTGGTTACAGGTAAAGGAATCTTCATGGACCAGCCAAGATCGAATCAGTTGTTAATGAACCGAGACCGACATCAATGTCAAAGATCAGAAGCTGTGGGGATCGGACAGGTTACTACAGAAGGTTCGTGAAAGAACTTTCAGCATCAGTATCATCGCGGGTTTGATCTCTTAAGAAAGAAGAGAAATTCATCAGCATAGACAAGTATGATGATAGTTTCCAAAGCTCAAAGGACGAGGTATGTATTGATACAACATGAGAAGATTGTTGTATAACCGTCCGGCTAATTGAGACCCGACAAGTTGAACATGAAATAGTGTCGTGAATCAGAATTTTGGCAGAACTATAATGATGTTATTTGGTATTATCTTGGGAGAATGAAAGAAGTAATTTATGTGTTGAGCCAAGAGTCTTCGATTATATATAGTTTGGCTAAAGTATAAACTTTACTTAAAAGGGTTCGAAATTTGGTTTTCAAATTTGAGGTAGGCTACCTTTTGAATTTTATAGCCACCCTCAAGATTGAACCAAATGTTAAAGTTAGAATCGATGCCTAGTTGATAAGCAAAGATGTTCGAAGATCTTATAAGAGGATACTGGCAAGAAAGAATCTGACTTTAAGATTTATAAGAATGGAAAGTTCGGGTTTCATGAGTGATTGAATACACTTGACAGTGTAGCACTCAGGGAAAAGATCTTGTCGGAAGTTCACTATAGTATTGTAGTTTTGACCAGATGGTGCAAGTAAATCAGAATCGGCATCAACTAGATTAGTAAGCTGATATGAAGATAGATACCGCTGAACAGGTTGCAAATGTCAGATGTGTCAGTAAGTGGAAGTTCAGTAATGCAAATCCGGAAGATTTTACCATCACTTGAGAGTCCCAAGTGAGAATGGAAATATATCATAATGGAACATTGTGACAGGCTTAGTATTGATACCATTTGAGGATAGTGGTCGATCGATAGATGGAGTCGATCCACTTTGGTACAGTACGAATATATCTTGTTTTGAGTGTGTGATCCAGATTTTGGCTCTGATTTCGATTAGATAAATTGGGCATTTCATCGATGCGATTACAGTGTTTTTCTCTGAGTTGGCCACTCATGAGATAACTAGACTAGCTAGGTGAGTTATTAAAGACTTTAAGGCAAATAGACTTGAGAATTCGACCAGGGATTGACTTCTCGACCGTGCTCATCTTTAGAGATCATTGCGGCACAGTATAAAATCGATTTGAAATCAAAGATAGATTGGTTCGATAGAGATGAATGACCGATCGTGGGTGACTCCACCAAATTGGAAAATTCTCATCGACCGGTACTAATTTGATGTTTCTATCGTTTTGGTACCCTATGTCCGTATTTGAATCTTGGAGATTTTCACGACAATCGAGAGTGGCCAATGTGTCGAGTGGGTTTATTGTGGTTCGAAGAAAATCGACCACGGGTCATTTGCCCTAAAAAGTTTTGAAAACTACCTGGTAGCCTAGGTTACACTGAAAGCGTGTCGGAGTGAAATTAACCGTCAATCTAAATTCGATTTCAGAAATTGAAGATCCTATCTTGCCTCAAAGTGGGTATACCGAAGTGTGTGTGTCTCGGATAGTTCACCGACATGGAGTGTTGAGGATGAATTATATCTCAAATCTAGATCAGAGATTATAAGTTGGCAGAGTTTTCAGAGGGTTCTTTATTAAGCAGTGTATAGCAAAGGGTACAGAATTTCAGTGGTAAAAAGAAAGTGAATAATGATGTCAGCTCAATAATCAATGTTTGCAGTTGTCAGATCAGTGTTAGAGTAAAGATTGCTCAGAATTGTCAGAAATTTGGAATCGTTGAGGTTCGAAGGTTTATTAGGAGTCGAAAAAGAGATCAGATGTGGATGGAGAATGTCTTATGTGAGAAGCTCGGTCCAGTTGTTGGTTCAGAAAGAGCAGATTTTGTGTACAAAGATGATCTCCTTAGTCAAAGTGGTTAGACAACGCCACGGGACCGAATGATCAGCGTGGGAAAAAGTGAGACTCGATGAGACGACAATACTCCCACCTTTCGTTTAAATTGATAAAGGTTTAAATTTCGAGGACGAAATTTGTATAAGAGGAAGAGTTGTGACATCCAGATTTTGGGTTCTAATTTTGATTGGACAAATAGGGCCGTTTTGTTCGGATGAAGTCGGGGATTGTGAAATTGAGTATAAGCGATTCTTGGATAAAGAAAATAATCAATTTGATAAGTGAGACATCAATTGATTTAATGAGAGTCATTTGAGAGAAATTCAAGAGGGATATTGGATGCAAAAATGCAAGAGGGGAATCAAGAATTCTAATATGAAATTCTTTTGGGAATATATGAGCTTATTCAAAAGAAATTGAAATAAGAATTTTCTACTTGAGGAAATTCTTTTCTTTTGAATTTATCCTCATTTCCCCTTTCCTTATTTGGCCAAACACCTTTCCCCCTTTCTCTCTCTCTTTCTCTCTTTCTTTTTCCTTTTTCTCCTTCTCTCCCTCTCTTTTTCTTTTCCCCTCGTGCGATTGCCCCCCCCCTGCTCGCCCGATTCCAACTTTGCTTCCTCCACATTTCCTTTTACTTTTGACTTTTCAAACCCTCACTCTCTCTTATCTCTAACTCTCTCTCTCTCTGGATTCCCTCACTCTCTCGACATCTCTCTTCTTCCCCCTCTCCGTGTGCTGAACGAGCAGAAACAGGAACGAAGACAGCAGCTCACCGTCGCGTCGGAGCACCGCCGCCGAGACGCCATCCGCACCACCCGCGCACGCCGTGCACTCCGCCACCGCCCCTTCGCGTTTGCCGTCCACGCCGTGCGCCGTCCAACTCCCAACCGCCTGTTCAGCTCTGTCTTGGCCAGCACAGGCCACGATCCGGCCACCTCCGGCCACCGTGGCCACCGCTCGGCCTCGCCAAGCCACCACCCGCTCTCTCGACCTCTTGCCGCCCCAACCCCCTCTCTTTCTTGCTGTTTTGTGGCCGAACCAGCAAACCCACGGAGTGGGTATCCAGCTGTTTGTGGGCCGTTTTGGGCCATTTCCGGGCCCCGAACCCAAGGCCCGCTTTGGGAAGAATTGTTCCTCGCGCCGCCGCCGTCGGATTGATCCGATTTGCGTGCGATTTGGTGAGTAATCTCACTAATTCCGGATTAGTTGACTAATTATGCTTTAGGTTGGTTTAGTTTTAATTAATTATGTTTAGGTTGTTAGATTAGAATAAATTAGCAATTATTAGTCAATTGTGATGCGATTTAAATAAATTGATTGTGCAATTAACAAGTAGACGTGGTCTACTATTTATTGGAAGCATCTAGGATTTTCCGACCCCTAATTGGGCTTCAATTTGGCGATTCGGGCCTAAGTGAGATTTTGGCATTTAAATATTAATTTTCGGAATTAAATTAAATAATTAATTATTTTCCGAAAATTAAAGGGAGATAGTCCGGAACCGGAATATTATGCTGATGACGGTGGTGAAGTCCGTTTATTTAATCAGGCTTTATTTTGAGCTACATTGAATTTTTAATATTAATTATTTAATTTTCGAAATTAATTAATTATTTATTTATTTTCCGAAAAATTCACCGGGATGGCCCGATCGGAAATTTATGCCGGTGATCGTGGTGCAGTCCGTTTATTTAATTGGGCCTTATTTTGAGCTAAATGGAATTTTTAACGTTAATAATTAATTTTCGAAATTAATTAATAATTAATTATTTTTCGGAAATTAAGATTGAGATGGCCGACGATCGAAATCTTATGCTGATTGTCGTGGTGCAGTTCATTTATTTAATTGAGCTTTATTTTGTGCTGAATTGAATTATTTGTGAAATTGTGAATTATTCTTTAATGGAATAATCTTTGATTAATAATTGGAAAATAACCGGGTGTCGGTTGACAGCACCAAAAGTGTTTTGGTGGACTACAGAAAATGTGGGAGTTATGGAAATGAAAATATTATATTTTGGCTAAGGCCAACCGTATCCCCACACACGGCTATTTTATCGAGAAGGATATCGGATGGAATGGATTGAATGGTTGGATAGTATACTATATCATCCTACGGGCTCGTATATGTCGGCCTAGCGAAGCGATATCGGTGTACTATATCAGCCTACGGGCGATATGTCGGCAACGCGCGGCAGTACACTTTATCGGCTTAGTGTGAGCATCGGGGGTATGCTATATTAGCCTACGGGCGATATGTCAGCTTAGCGAGAGCAGTATACCGGTATACTATATCAGCCCACGGGCGATATGTCAGCTTAGCGAGAGCAGTATACCTTAACCCTGTCAGCTTAGTGCGAGCTATACTATCTATATATCAGCTTAGAGTGAGTAGTCCTGGACTATGGTCGGACTTATAGATAGTATTGAATGTGCCGACCAAGCATGGGTCGTGATGGCATGTAATCGACTAGGTCGATTGATCATTGCTTGATACGATGTTGTGAATTGACCGATTGATTGGAAATGACCATGAGATGGTCTGATTGACTTGTAATCGACCAGGTCGATTGATCGATGATTCGATCTGAGTGTGATTCAATGTGATTGATCATTGCCTTGATTTGATGTTGCGAATTGATTGACGGATTAGAAATGACCGTGAGTGGTCTTGTTGGCATTTAATCGACTAGGTCGATTGATCGATGCCGATCGGTGATATGATTGCTTAGGTGCCTATTATGAATTGTACCTGACTTGCGGGTGGGATATGAGGTCAGTACGTCTTCGCCCTATGCGTGTATAGGCAGCCTATAGTATAATAGTTTACTAATTGGGCTTAGTGGGGTAGAACTCATTTGAGGACGTAGTCTCATCCCGGTTGGGGAAAAACATTTCAGGACCCCGATGAGGAGCTGAGGAGGAGTCTAAGAATGAGAACTCGAAGGTGAATCTTAGAGAGAAGGATTTTTGGAAGAAGAAGATAATCCCGAGATGGGCCTTAAGTATGTCTGGATGGGCTGAGAGTCTATCTTCTTTTGAGAATTTCTTTTGAAGTGAATATTTATGAATTGGTTTGTGTTTTGTATAAAAGTTTGGTTATAAATTTCAATATGAAAAATATGGCCCTGCTTTTCTATCCCATCGTTTTATTGTCTGGAGATTTATAACTGCTTTCGCATGTGCTTAATAAATGAAAGGGTCGTCGATACTAGTCCTGGGATATCGCATGATAAAATCGACCAACATGAGAAGGATGTGTGCGTGCCTGAGAATTGGGACGTGACAGCAGTTCTTTGGTGAAGCTGTTGTTGGAAAAGCTAACATAGCCCAGACGAGATCGATTCGCGGAATGCCACCCGAGAAATCAGTCGTGAGCAAAAGAGATGGACTATAGTCTTGTCAATCGTCGTTTTGATAAAGCAAGTGTAGAGCCAAAAAAGGGGAAGATGGACGACACAATTGGCTATGACATTGAATGACAGGTTCATTCTGGCCTCCCTATGGGAGTATATCACGTGGCCCACCCATCGTGGCTCAAATTCTTGAAAACAAACTAATAAAAAAAAAAAAAAGGACCCAAAACGACTCCAAAATTAACCACACTAAGACTCACTAGTCTCAGGGTTCGCCTGGAGGCAAAGCCTCGATGGCCCCGAACACAGTGAATGCCTTCTCTCTCACGGCCTTGATCTTCTCCTTGGTGATGTCCACGTTGCCCCTCGTGAAGTAGGGTGTGCATGGCAACATTTTTATTCTGAAATTTTTTTCTATTTTACTTCGAGAACAATTTCTAAATAAAATAAGATATTTGATAATTATATAAAAAAATTTATTCTTGCAATAAAAAATAATAAAAATGCGTTTGGTAAAAATTTATAAATTTTTGTATTTATTTGTTTTTCTTCTTCCTTACGGACCGTCGACCGCTGCACGATCACCGCACGACCGCCGCACGACCATCGCACAACCGCCAATTGTCGCCGCGACCGTTGCCGCATGTGGCGATGTGAGCTATGGGTGGCGATCTGTGGCAGCGATCGGCAGCAACTCTCAGCGATCATGCGGCAACAAGCGGTGATCGTGCGGTGGTCGACGACAGCAAACTACTAGCGGACGATGGCGGTCATCAGCCGATGGGCTGTGTGCAGCGACCGATGGGCTACGGAAGGCGGCAACGGTCACCGACGGTGGCCGTGGGCAGCAGGAGATGGCCGCAACAAGGAAGAAGAACAAAGAAAAAAAAAAAAAAAAAAACTTATTTCTAGAAATTGTTTTCGGGAACAAGAAATTACTTTTTTTGTTTCATATTTCTGTTTCAAATCTATTCCCGTTCACTTTTCTATTCGGGAAAAAAATAAGTTGGCGTTACCATTTTTTTTCCGAGGAACAAAAGAATAGAAATCAAAAGAAATAGAAACGTTACCATGCAAGCCTGTATTTGCTGGCGTTCCACACATCGAGCCTCCCTCCGGTAATGCGGTGATCTTCACCTCGTAGCCAGTGTTCTCTAAGGTGTTGGCCAGCATGTTGCTCTCGATGATCGAGTTGAAGTAGGAGAAGTTTCCATTGTCCAAGACCTCGACGTTGTGCTTCACTGTCTTGTTCCGATGACCTATAAAAGATGCAAAACGTGGCAAATCACATTTGAAAAGCCGCCGGTTTCAAAAATCGCGAGCACTGCTTTGCAACAAGATTGACTCACGACGTTGCAATGTTAATAGTCAGGAACATTTGAATTAACCAAGTAAATTTACGAAGCTTTGCTGGAAGTGGTCTCCTCGATGAGCTCGGCACTCTTGAGGACTGGCAGGAGGACACTGGAGATGAGGTTTTCAGCCCTGACGAAGACCTCGGACACCTTGGCCGGGGGGATGGAGGACTTGATCTCGGTCTTGTAGCTGAAGTGTCCCATGATTCTCTGCTCGAAAAGAATTTGCTGAAATCTTGATCTAGGATTTCGAAGCTAAGACCCATGTGTATATATATGCGCGGGAGAGAGAGCTTTGTGGACCTGCTTTGGGTCCCTTTTAGAGGAAAACCAAGCAGTCGCGTACTTTCGGTTGAATTCTTCCAACCAAAAGCCATCAAGTCTGTGTAGCCTCATCAAGTCACTGTCAAATACTCGACTTTTGGACCTGACCGGTCAGGCACAAGAGATCAAGTCACTGTCAAGGAGGAACAGCCGGCACGACTGGCTGGAGACGGCCGGGAACTTCTCCGGGAAGGAGTTCTGCTCTTTCGCCATCTCGGGTGCCATCTCGGGTGAAGAGGAAAGTGGTGGAAATGCCGATTTATCGAAATTATGAGAAAAAGTCATTTTACTCACATAAGGGAATGATAACACTTACAAAAGACTGGGATGAGTCAGAATAGTTGGAAAGATCCACATTTCCTAAAAAGGCACATAAAAAGCAGGTAAGTTACCTTTTCTCTTTTGAGATCCATCGCCCAATTTTCATTTATATTTCCTGTTTGCAATTTCTTTTAGGAATTATTACCTTTGTCGTCTTTGGACCTTAGAAGAATGTGTGATGAGGATGGAAATCGAGTCATAATGCATTTGCTACGACTTGGGATGGGATGATATGCACTTTCTTGTTCTTTGCCTTTTTACGAGAAAAGCCAACACGATCAAAATCGAGTCGTCTCAAGTACTCGACTTTTGGAAGAATGTGTGAGGGGGAGCGTGTGCAATTGCCCACGCATGATGGGAACGTGAGGCATGGAAATTGTTGCCAAACAGGCCAATCAAAGATGCACCAATTTGAGAACAAGTAATAAAGGATAAAAGAAAATCAAAATCACATGAGACACAAAATTTACATGAAAAACTAAAAATGGAAAAAATCAGAGAAAGAGAGAAGGGTTTCATTATCTTCAACAAAGAACACGAGAGTACAATCCAAAAAACTCTAAAACCACTTGATGAGCCACAAGATCTAAATATCTAGCAAAAAAATAGGAAAAAACAAAATAGGAGATGATACAGAGGCTAGAGTTGGAGATGTGTTATTAAACACATTCCTTTTATAGTCTTCTTTCAAAAATCCCCTAAAATAAAGATGTATGGTCTAAAATACTCTTATCTCTTAATTTGAAAGTCAAAACTTAACAAAAATCGAATCGAATCGAGTACTCAACTTTTGGAAGAAATATGATAGGTTACGTTTGGTTCAACTTTCTCAAGTACATTTGTAGAAATGTAAAATAGTATAAGCCTAAAGGGTTTTCAGAAAATGTAAAGATTGTTTGATAATATCTATTTTGAGAAGTAACTTTGAGATAAATGTTGGTTGATAAAAAAATATATTTAAAAAGCTTATTTAGGTGATTAATTTAAACTGTTTTAATTAATTTCGAGGGTTGCATACTTTGTGTACTTTTGTGTGGTGTTCTTGAGTACCCGAGTACCTGTAGACTTATGTCCATAATTAAAGTCTAGAGAGAGAAAGAGAGCAATCGATATGGACTGAGCATCCAATCTCTTCTACTTCTACTTATGAAGAAATAATTTGACCTTGTCACTGCACTATCCACAGTCTTCAATTTTCTCGGGGAAAATGCAATTTGGGACAAATTCCGGCCCACCTTCGACTCCTTCTCAAAAAAGACAATACATTCAGGGCTGAAGAATGGAGCTTTGGGGACATGGTGGTGAATAACGAGTGATATAGAAGAGATGATGTGCTATTAAATTATTCTCTCAAGTTTGAGCCCGTGTACAAGATTCGACTTCATTTGAAGATGTATAAAAACCGAATCTATTAGGAAAAAAATACCAATATCACATTTGGTATTTGAATTATAATTTATTTTGAAGGGAATATTCACGTTATATATACTGAGACGAGTTTTTTGTGCAATCCCCCAAAAGTCAACCCCCACAGTAACCCCCTTTTTCTCTCTCCCGCACCCTATTTCCATATATATGGATCTTCACTTCCAAATCCGATCGAGATGCTGATAAATAGTGTTCGAAAGGGGGGGATATTGCTTGCTGATTCATGTTGTGAAATGCGTGCTCTCTTCTTCTTTTCGCTAAGATGCTGACGAGTAACAACAGAGAAAGTAATATGTCCCCGTATCGATAAACTCTCGGTAGATAAGGAAGATATAATTAAGACGCAATCAAGACGACAAAGATGAAAGCGAGGTGAGAAATAAAATTAAGGCGAAAAGATAAAACAGACAAAGGCGTGAAATACTGCAGCATCTTGGCGTAAAGAAGAAAGAAAAAGAAGTTGGCACCCAATTGAGGCATGTTGTCCGTGAGGACATGAGAGTTTCAAGACTTGAGGTAATTTTCCATGAGATTGAACACTGTGAGCTCGGGTGCAATTTAGGGGTGAGAAACATTCAAACATTTAGGCGCTGTAACTCGTTGATTCTCCGATTATTAGTGAATTATTTGCTCTTTCCCAGAATACGTACTGACATTTGGACCGAATCATGTAAATCTTATTAGTTTCCGCGTTATATCACAGCAACAACAATTGGTTCGAAAAGTGGTGTCAAAGTGTTTATGCTAGAAATCTTGGGGTGGAACAAAATGTGCTAAAGTGATTTGAAAAAATTATGCCGTGATTTTTACAAGATGTTTGACAAGTATCTTTAATTACAACTTTCAGAATTTCTACCACCTCAACTGTTGTCTCACCCACTTTGAAGGAGTCGCATGTATTACTGAACACAAGTTATAACACTTCACGCCAAAATATAGTTATAGTTCAGTCACGATAATAATTTTTCTTAAAGAGATGGGAGAATGTAAACATAAACCATGATGGGAGACAGAAAGATTGAGCCAACATGCAACATCAACTCAATTGAAAGCATCAGGGTTTTGCAAGAGATGGGCGTCAATGGCCATGAACATTCCCATGGCCTTCTCTTTGCCGGCCTTGATCTGCTTCTCCGTGATCTCGGCCCCGTCCTTGGCATAGTACTTGCTCGTGCTCTTGCACATGCATCCTTGGCTAGCTGCAAGGCAAGGAAAACCACAATCAACTCCTAAACGTTGGTCTCATTTAAACTGTCGGTGAATGTCTTGAGACCCATGTTGATGCGGTGTGATTAAAATGTGCAAAGCGGGTGAAATTAAAAGATTCGCGAGGACTAGCCTTCACAGAAAGCGACATACTTGATGATTGAAATGCCCTCTAAATGGTTCTCAATGGCCTGTTTAGTAATCTAAATCATCATCACAATAGTCTAAATCATATAATAGAGAAAGAGTGCTAAAGACATGGATCTCAAGTCCAAATGATACTTATTAGCATGAATTTTGATGCTCTTGAGGGTGGGAAGTCACTAAATTATTAACTTTTTTCCAACACCGGTCGGGTTCCATGGGATTGTTTCCACTATAGAGATAAAAAGTTAGCATGCAAGTTGTCGCAACCTATCCCTCGGGGGGAGGGAATAGGTTTAGAGATATTGCCTAAAAAATGGACTTAAGGTCCAAGATTAGGCATGGGCTCTCCCAAGCCTATACCTCGCGTGACATTAGAGTGTTTTTAAGAATTTTTCAATGAGTCACCACCACTAGCCTATTGGAGTCAGCTAGAAATCAAGTGAGGCATGTGAGTAGACCTCACTTCCTACGCAATCAGAAAATGTAGGATCGATGACTTGATTACATTGATTGATCAATTAATGCCATTTCGATACTTAATCTTATTCATTTTAAAAGAAAAGATTTTTGTCAGGCAGTGGATTAATTTTATACTTATCCACTAATATATGAAGTGATCATGCAGATACGCAATCATTAAAGTAACGGTCAATAACCAAGAAAGTATTAAATAAAGTACAAGGAAAAGCAATAATCTAACATAAAAAAATAATAATAATAATAATAAGAAAAATTGGCATTCCTAACTAGGTTAAAGGGAAATCACAATCAATATATTGAAAGTGCACCATTATTTGATAATTTGTCTCAGAAGGGAAATATTAGAACCCTATTGCAAGACCTTAAGACTTTGTTCAATTTTGAGCCCTATTTTGGTCGATGATTTTCCCACACTTTAGAGAAAACTGTTCAAAAACTAAATTTATTTATTTTTTTAAAATGATTTAAAAAAATAAAAAAATTCTAATTTTTTAAAATATATATTTTTGCAATTTTTATTCCGAAATAGTAACTCGGGCCGAGCCCGGCCCGATTCAAAAGTGGGTCGGGTAAGGATTCATGGGTTTGGGCCATGAACACTAAAAGCCAAATTGAAGAAGTGGGTTCAATGACTTAAACGCATTCGGAAAAGGGCCAAGATCAAGCCCAAATTTATCAAAGGAAAACACTTAATCCCCTTTACACTAAGATCACTTTAAAACAACTTCCAGCACGTCCTAAATAAGCCCAGCTCCGAAATTAGCCCACTTACTTGACCTATCCACAAACTCCTTCTTAGGCACCAAAATAACCCCGGAACAGCAGCTTCTCTTTCTGCGACTCCTCCTTCCCGAAGTCATTTTTACCTTTTCATAGTTTACTCTTTTTTTTTTTGCTTGTTTTCTTTTTATTCTTTATCCTTTTTTTTTTTTTTTTACTTCATCCCTTCCCCTTCCCTGCACCTATCTTCTTCCTCGACGACTCCCTCCGAAATGGGTTCCCTTGCCGAACCATAACCAAAATAAAACCACGTCCGACGAGCCCTCACCAACGTTTGGGATCGCCGCCAAACCACCATCGGGCGTCGGTCGTTCAGTCCGACCGATGCCGGCCACGGCCGTTGGCCGAGACACGGCTCGGCCCCCACCGAGGTTAGCCGAGGGACGAAACTCGGCCTGAACGACCGGGTACCATTCAACATAGCCCTGATACCGACATCCTCCAATACCTAACGGTGCCATCACCGGTCACCTTCCCTTTCCCGGCACCATCCACGACCAACCCATAGAAAGAACAAAGAAAATATATGCAGACCTAGCCTAGACATAATGTCGAGCACCTGTGTGCGTCGACTGAAAAGCTAACGAAAACTCAACTGGGAGATGAATCAACAGTCAAGGCAGAAGCAACAACCAAGCAAAGTCTAAGACAACAAAATCGCAGCTCACCGGGATCGGAGACTCGTGCGGGCCAGAGAACCGCGAGCTCCGGTCTGGTGAACTAGAAAAATCTGAATAAAAGGAGGTGCTCGGGTGACGGGGCCCTACTCGGCTCGATAACGGCGGCCTGCAAGCAGGTTCGAAATGGCACGAACCGTGGCCGACCACCCTAGTGTCATCAAGACGAGATCATCGGGTTAAAGGGGACTGAACTCGAAAGGAGACTTACCGGAAGAATGGATGCCGGGAGGCGAGGTCACGGGCGCGGCCGAGCTTCTTTCCCGCTCTCTCCTATCAATTTCTCGCTTTGCTCTCACTCACGATGCTCTGTCCCTCCAACTTTCTCCTGGTTCGGTCTCTCTCCAGCTCTCTCCCCTTCAAGCTCTCTCCCTCTGTCTTGCGGTGCTTCTGTTCTCTCCCCCCCCGCCCCCCAAAACCCATTTTTTGCCCCTGCCTCCGGCTGTTCCCCCTGCTCCGCTCTGCTGTTCTGCTTTTCTTCTTTTTTACAGGCGCGCGAGGAAGGACTGCAGGAGGAGGACGACCAGCTGGCGGGCCGCGAGGAAGGCGGAGCTGGGCCTCCGTGGGGAAAGAAAAGGAAGAGATGGACCGCGCCCAGGCCCGCGCGGGGAAGAAGAAAGAGAGGCGGGCCGGGCTAAGGTCGGATCCAGCCCGACCCGGCCTCTCTTGTTCGTTTTTTTAATTAATAATTTGTTAAATAATAATAATTTTAATTTTAATTTTAATTTTTAAATTTTTTAAATTAATTTTTTTACCAATTCCTAACTTTTAATGCTTTTAAGTCTTAAGTAAAATTGGCAAAATTTAGGTGTCAACACAAATAATATAAAAGCACAGTTTAAATTTGATTCTCCTAATCAATGAGTATAAATGAGAATATGGGGGTGAAAAAAATGTTACAAGAACTAAAACGTGGACTTTTCGAGAAGCTCCAATAACAGAAATGTCGCATATTCGGCAAGATGCAAGTACGTCCATCCATCGAGATGTAGTTTTTGGAGAAATTCACAAACAGATATTGAATGAATAAAAACGTTTAGAAAAATGTCATAAATAGCTTTTTTAGCTCAGTTAAATAGAGCTTACTTTAGTAAGCGATAGGTCTTGACTTTGAATCTCAACGAGATCCTTTGTACTATGACTCGTAATATTTTTTTTTTTTTCACATCCAATATACTTCGTAACAATTTTTTTGATAAACAAAACTTCGACCGAGCCAAAAAAATTAGTCACTTAATATATGATAGAGCCAACATATACATACTATATATGTGTGTGTGTGTGTTTTCTTAGTACAAATGGTAATACGAGCACCCAATTAGTAGGGGGGAGGTTGAGTTCGACTCTCAACGAGACAATTTGTCATTCAAAATTTTTCATAACGATTTTTTTTATAAACAAAAAATTCGATTGAGCCAAAAAATTTGTCACTTAATATATCATAAAGCCAACATATACATGTAATTCATTTTTCTTGGTACAAATGGGGATACGAGCACCCATTTATTAAGCAGGAGGTTTTGAGTTTGACTCTCAAATAAGTTTTCTTTTTTGTAAATTCAAAATTCTTCATTACAATTTTTTTATTAAAAAAAAGATCGACCGAACCAAAAAAATTGTTAGTTAATACATCATAGAGCCAACATATACATACAATATATTCTGTTTCATTTTCTTGGTACAAATGGGATACAAGCACCCGTTTAGGGCGCGTTTGGTAACGCTTTTATTCCCGGGAACAATTTCTTATCATAAATTATTCTTTTTTATTCTGTTCCCGAAAATAATTTCTAAGCATTTTAAGCCGTTTGATAACTGTTCAAAATTTCAATTCTCAAAATAGAATTGCGTTTGGTACAATGTTTAAAATTTTTATTCCAAATCATTTTCTTTTAATTTTTAAATAATTTTATTACTTTTTCCCTTTTTTCTTTTCTCTCTCATATTCTTCTTCTTCAAGTGGCCGGTCGCCGAGTCGAGGGCCGGCAATCTCACTGGAGCGTTGCCAACCCTCGGTGAGGCCAGTCCTTGTCGGCCGAGCCTCGCCAGCAACTAGGCAAGGCTTGCCCAGCCTCGCCGGTGGCTAGGCAGGCCTTGACGGGGCTGGGCAAGCCCCGCCGGTGGCCAGGCGGGCCTCGCCTGTGGCTGAGCAGGCCTCGCTAGGGTTGGACGAGGCTCCTCTCACTAGTGGTTGGGCTTGCCTCCGGCGAGCTCGCTAGACCTCACCCTGGCTTGGCGAGCCTCCAACAAGCTCGCCAAATCGGTTGTCGGCGACCAGTGATGGTGGGTGGCGGACGGCAACCGCAACGATGGATGAAGAAGAAGAAAAGGGAAGAAGAAGAAGAGAAAATATGGGCTTGATTCTTGGATTTGTTCTCTGGAACAAGAAACAACTTTTTATTTATTTTTTATTCCGTTCCAAAACCACTTCCAGGGAACAAAAAAATAAAAATTTGTTCCCAGGAACAAAAATTTTACCAAACACGGTTCCGTTCCAAAACTACTCTCAAGAACAAAAGAATAAAATTTGGCACTGTTTGGCCGATTACCAGACAGGCCCTTAGCAAGCCAAAGTTTTGAGTCCGACTCTTAACGAGAGCATTTGTCTTGTGACTTATAATCTTTCTTTCTTCTACATTCAAATTTTTTCGCAACAACTTTCTTTGTAAACATTCAAACTTCTGTCTTCTTGATGCTGTTAAAATCAGGGATACGGAACTCTAGTGCGAATGGAACTCACTGCGGTGATGCTAACGAATCCCACTGGAATATGCGGAGGACGGAAAATCTTAGAGCTGGGGAAAATGAATGGGTTTGGGATTAGATCCGGCTTGGTTATTGCCCCGGAGCTGACTCACCGAAGCCATTAGAAAAGAGAACTCTAGAAAAAGAATAATGACCAATGTTCTTTATTGTTCAAGCAGAGACATTTTCTATCGGCTAAACCTTATGCTTCTCACATTCAATGCTTGTGTTCCATCTGAAGTTATTTCTTACCACATAATTGTCGACAACCTAATTTGACCAATAAATGCAGTACATCTATATAGTATCTGGAGAGGAGCTGTTTCTGCTAGCTAAGGATTACATCAAGTATCTTTTTGGTGGATGTCTTAGTGTTAGGTTAACCCGTGCGATGCCCCAGTGAGGAAGATTTTACAAGGAGCTAACAGAGAAGAAAGAGGTTGATCAGTATTGGTTAGTGTTGAAAATTGAGATCCATTTTCTAAAACTAGCTAATTTCTTCTATTGTAATCTAGAAGCTCCTAAGTAAAGGTTTTGGTAGTAGAAGTTGTGGTCTAAAAATGTCCAAGTTAGAGATGTTTGGATGAATGGCCGTGGACAGTTGTAAAGCAAAAAAATCTCTGACAAAAGCAGAGATCTTTCCTTGAAGAATACGGTGGCTGACTTTATGAGTAAAGCAAGAACTAGTTTGTGTAAGGTGGTGGAAACATTAGATAAACTCCACCCACGTGAACATCCCATCTTACAATTATGTAACGCCACATTTCTATCAACTAAATAAACGATATTCTTGTCTCATAAATCTTTTTCTATTTTCCTCAAAGTATTCATCCTTGTCCATTCCCCTACATCAACTATACCATAAACATATACATTTACACATACAAACAAAAAGATATCATTGATATCAAAGTCATGCTTCGGCACAATCTCACCATTTCCAACGGTTAGAGAAGGCGATAATTAATATCCCGACCTAGTGGGACGGTCCTGAGAAGTAAAGGCGCAGGGACAGAATATAGACAAGATTTGTCTTCCAGCTATGATGATGGCCTCTGAACAATTCATCTTCGTCTTCCCCAGTCATTTTAGATGGAATGGCGATATCATTCCACGGTTCTAGTTTTGCAGTGATCCAAAGCTTGATCTTGCTAGACGATGAGAAAGCTGTCTTGTGTAGTTGTTACACCATCTGTCATGGAATTTTCGTGCAAAATTTCACAAGAACAAGGTCAGATGAATGAAGGATTGAAGTCTATGTCATTCTGTTTTGTTGCAGTATGAATGACTGAGTTCAAGTTGATTCAAAGCGTTAGAGCAATTGGGACTTGATAGGCTGCTTCATCGGGTGAGGACTTCTTCGTTCCAACTTTTTCTCTCCCTTTTGATTCGTTTTCATTTCTGCTATTGATTTTGTCATTTTGAGCTTAGGTTGCTACCTAATAGGCAGAATTTTTGTAACATTTGATATGATATGCAGATACACATTACTTGTGTATATCTCGAAAATTCCCACTTTTAGACACTGCTTTTGGCTGGCTTCTAAAAAATGCCCTTCTATTAATCTTCCGAGCGTTAAAAACTACAAATAAAAACTAAAAAAGTCAGATTGTGAGAGCAACTTCTGTTTGCTCTTTCTTTTGTTTTGCATTGCATATTGGTCCTTCACCTATTTTGTATGCTGACAGCTAATTATAAACACCAAGTTGCTTCAAAGGTCATATTTGAAACGAGCATATACTGAAATGTAGGGGCAAAAGAAATTATGCAGGTTCTCGAAACTCTGGTGGTTGACCGTGGGGACATCACCCGACCCTAGTATGTTGAGCTTTTTGATGGCGATGATTTGGCCGCTGGCCAGTTCGGCCTTGTAAATGCTCCCAAACCAGCCCTTTCCGATGCAGTACTTTTCACTGCAGCCATTGGTGGCCTTGGCGATGTCATTGAATGTGAACTTTCCTTCCCTTCCCCATATGATTGACTTGGATTGCTCTTGCTTCACAAGACTCTTGATCTCTTCTTTGAATTCCTTGTTTCACCACCGAACTGCCATAATCATAGCAATTGAAGTCACTAGAAGTAGTAAACAGCAGACTCCCAGGGTCACACCAAAAAGAACCTTTTCCCTAGGTCGGTCAATTTACCGCTCGTCCCACAAGGAGATAATCTGGTCGCGTTTCCACACAAACCCGGACTCGCGATTAAAAAACTTCCCTGTGCTTGTTGGGAGAGGCGACCACTACGAACCGCACTGATTGGCTCGTTGTACGATAAGTCTATTGAGCTTCAACTCCTCATGCTGGTGAGAGGAGCTGGGATCGTACCCGACAATTTGTTACGCAAAAGATTGAGATTTTCCAATTCAACAAGCTTTGCTAAATTGGAAGGAATTGATCCTGCTAGAGATATGTGGCTCGAGTCCGGGAGATTACTGTAACGTGAACAAGTTCCCAGCTACGGCAATATGACATCCAACAGATTGTTGTTGTTCAAGTTCAAGCTCAGTAAATTCTTGCAATTCGTTAGCTCTTCTGGTATGCTACCGCTCAATGCCTTCTCCCCGACAAATCAAGATATTCTAGCTTCGATAAGTTTCTTAACGAGATGGGAATGTCTCTGGCCAAATGGTTGTAGCTCAAGTTCAGCCTAATCAATGCCCCCAGAGTTACCAAATCATAGGGAATTTTCCTAGTCAATTCATTGCCATATGGAGTCAGATCGCACAATTGAGACAATTTCCCAAGCTCCGGCGAGATGTGGCTGGGGATTTTGTTACCATCTATCTGCAAATTCGTGACATTCGTGCACTCTCCCCATTCTGCAGAGAGATTCCTGACAAATAGATTGTTGCTAAGGGCCTGAGGCTTATAAAGTCCAGATTCAGATAAACCCCAAACACACTCATGACATCTGCAGTGAACCGATTGCTGTCCAGACGGACTCTCGTTAGCCTGGACAATTCCTAAGCGATCGGGCAGCGGCTCGGTGAAGTTATTGTTAAAGCTCATAAAACAACAATCAAAACAGAAAACATATATGTTGTTTGAGGGAGAGAAAGGATAAAAAAACAGAGCATAACACTTCATACGTTTTGTGCAAAAGAAAAAACTGTCAAGTACCACAACTAAATACAAAGCAGAAACTGCTCACATACGTGCTATTAACTTCCTAGAAAATAGCAAAAACACTAAATGCATAACTAAATGAACTTGGCTATTAAAAAAATAACAAAGGAAAATAGAGGAAAAAACACGACCGAAAACAGCAGCACTGAGACAATTCCAACAAACTCCTCCTTGGATCACTTGTTGCTGCAAATTCCTATTTTCTCTCTTAACAGCTCAAATTTTCCAGCCTGAAGTGGTTTTGTGAACGTATTTGCAAGCTGATCTTCAGATCTGCAATAGATCAACTTAACTTCACCACTTTGTTACACCTCACGCAGAAAGAAAAATTTGACTTTAAAATGCTTGGTTTTGCCATGGAAAACTGGATTCTGTGATATTGCTAGAGCAACCTGATTGTCCACATTGACTTCGATACAATCACTGGAATTCAACCACAAATCCTTCATTATCTTCTTTAGCCACAAAGCTTGATTTGCAGCTGTAGTAGCTGCTATAAACTCAGCCTCTACAGTAGACTGAGCTACAATCTCTTGCTTTTTAGAACATCAGGAGAAACAAGCAAAACCAAAACTGAAACAATATCCAGACGTACTCTTCATGTCATTTATTGAACCGGCCCAGTCACTATTAGAAAATTCTTGCAAATTAAACTTCTGACATTTCTTAAACTTCACACCAAAGAACAATGTTCATTTGAGATATCTCAAGACCCTTTTTACTGCAATCAAATGTAACTGACTAGGACTATTCATAAACCTGGATAAAATACTTACAACAAATAGAATATTTGGTCTGGTTGCTGTAAGATACATGAGACACCCAATCAGACTTCTATACATAGAAGTATCTACTGCATCTGTTCCATCATTCTTGTGCAGCTTCTCTTTAGCAACCATAGGAGTGCTTACACTTCAACAATCTTCCATCTGAAACTTCTTTAGAATTTCCTTCATCTATTTTTTCTGACAGATGAAGATCTCATTTGAAGCTTGTTTGACTTCCAAACCCAAAAAATAAGTCATTTTTTCCAAGTCCGATATCTCAAAAACTGCAAATAGATCTCGCTTCACCTTCTCTATCAATTCCATATCATTCCCTATCACTAATAGATTATCTACATAAAGTGACAGAATTATAACATTGTGATTCACCTTCTTGACATAAAGAGTGAACTCACTTAAGCTTTTTACAAAGCCAAAATCCTATAAATATCGATCTATATTCCCATACCAAGCTCTTGGAGCCTGCTTCAGTCCATATAGAGGTTTCCTTAACCTATATACACTCTCTTCTTGCCCGTTGATACTGAAGCCTTCAGGTTGTTCAACAAAATCTCCTCCTCAAGCTCTCCATTCAGGAATGCAGACTTGACATCTAACTGAAATATAGGCCACCCCTTCTCTGTTGCAATAGCTAACAGTGACCTTATTGTATCAAGTCGTGCAATAGGAGCAAATGTTTCAGAATAGTCTACTCCCCATATTTGTGCATAGCCTTTTACCACCAGTCTAGCTTTGTGTTTATTGACAGAACCATCAGGATTAAGTTTTATTATAAACACCCACTTAACCCCAATCACATTCTTATCAGATGGTCTATCAACAAGCTCTCATGTGTGGTTTTTCTGGATCATTGCAATCTCCTCCTACATTGCTGTAATCCACCTCTAATCCTCCTTAGCTTCCACAAAGTTAGATGGTTCGAGCATTGCCACATTGCTTTTTTCATAGATTTCAGCAAGTGACCTTGTGCCTCTCATGTGACACCCCGAACCCTTCGCAGGTCGTCACCAGCGCCGGTGTTACATCTTTTACCATCTCTATCTCTTGGCTAAATTAAGCCTTGCCAGATTACAGGCATTTTTTTTTTCTTTTTCTTTTAAAGCGGTCCCATGCGCGACTCATAGCGGAAGCAAAATTCACATCGTCATCTATCTCCCTTCTAACCCATGATACAAATACACACCAGCTAAACATCATGATTTTATAAACGAACATCGACACATTATTTACATATATTTTCAAGATGGGATTACTCTCGGGTCGGTACATAACAAGGAAAAGCTAGGACTCAGCCATGTCCAGCCTAAAACCTCAAAAAGAAACCTCGACCCTTAACATCATGTGAACAAAGAACCCTCCCATCGAAAGCGTCGGTTTTCTACATCAAAAAGTGATCTAGCTCCTACTCTCGCGTACGGGTCTCACACCCAACCCGGTGTGTCGGGTGGTGGCGGCAGCGGCATCCCTCGCATCGCTCCATCCCGTCGAACGTGCACGACAGGGAACTCTTGTATGACGGGGCCCCGGCCCGGAGCCGATATCATACATAACTAAGCATCGCACTCGGATAAACGTCAATCCGGGCACGGAGGACAATCTATCTCCGTACACTCCACCTCAACATCGGACGGTAGACCGTAAAATACCCCACGCAAAAGCAGTAGGTAGCGGCATAGTGCTAATCTGAAATGTTATCCCCAAAGGGGTGAGTACAACCACTCGGCAAATAGGAAATCCAATGACAACTCAGTGCACCATGCATACCATCATACAATGCAAGCATTGCTTACCTTTTTGATGTCAAGCGTATTCATGCATCATCATAGCATATATATATCATCATCATGGCGTCTCATATATCATTATCATCACATCATCATTAACCATGCATCACCATGCATATCACATCATATCATCATTAGCCATGCATCACCATGCATATCACATCATCATTAGCCATGCATCACCATGCATATCACATCATATCATCATTAGCCATGCATCACCATGCATATCACATCATCATTAGCCATGCATCACCATGCATATCACATCATCATTAGCCATGCATCACCATGCATATCACATCATATCATCATTAACCATGCATCACCATGCATATCACATCATATCATCATTAGCCATGCATCACCATGCATATCACATCATCATTAGCCATGCATCACCATGCATATCACATCATATCATCATTAACCATGCATCACCATGCATATCATATCATCATTAGCCATGCATCACCATGCATATCACATCATCATTAGCCATGCATCACCATGCATATCACATCATAGATCAATTTCCACTTTTATTTATCAATTGATCCCCACATTATCTTTTCTCAAATCATCAAATTCACCATCATCACCATCCCTTCGGGCAGAAACCTCCGACAGGGATCCCAGTATCCCAGCCATCTCATGGCCACTGGGCTTCCGGCCTCCCACATTCCGGGCATCTCGCATCTCAACTAGCATCACGAGGCATTCCCTTCGGACAGAAACCTCCGACAGGGCTTCCGGCCTTTACCCTTCTAACCGGGGATCTCGCACCCTAATCCTGGCATCGCGAGTCACTCCCTTCGGGCAGAAACCTCCGCATGGGCTTCCGGCCCCCCACATTCCGGGCATCCTGTAACTCCCAGGGAATCTCTGGAATTATGCCACTCGGCCACCAGATATCATCCTCCGCCACAACCTCTTACTCACATACCATTTTCCACTTTTTATCATCCTTTTCATCTTGTTATTTCATGGCATATGATTTACATACATGCATCACAATTCATTATCATTCATACATCAATGCCATATAACAATACATCATAATTCATGATCATACATGTATCAATGTCATGTAGCAATGCATCATAATTCCATAGGACTCATGGCCAATAAAATAATCCACCTTTTATTTTATTATTATTTATTATTTTATTATTTTATTATTTTATTATTATATTATTATATTATTATATTATTATATTATTTATTTTCATAAATAAATATTATATTTAATATTTATGATTTTCCAAAAATCATAATCTTCAATCAATCATTAAACAAACAATTAGAATCAAATTTCACATAAAATCCATGGTTAATTTGCATTTTACATAATTTCCCAAATTTCCACAAAATACACACAACATTCGGATCATGGCCAGATTGCACAGTTTTCGAATTAATTCAATTAAAATACTCATATGACCTCCGAAAATTCCCAAATTTTACAGGATGATAGCCAACACATTTTCGTGCATTTTTCATGAATAACTCTAAGAAAAATTCTTTATATATTAATTTATATAACTCCACGAAGCTTCTGGAACCTCTACCGTTTCGTCCAGAACGTACATCACCGAAAAACTTAGGTTCGACCCATCAAATCTCTTTCGTTTCTCCTGAAATTCGAGTATGTTATATATCAATGTGTCCTTTACAAGTTTCATGAAGAGATCTAGGTTAAATAACCAAAGCATGATCCTCTTTTAAGTCCTTGAAGTCTCGGGTGTCTCGGTTCACTTCAACAGAACCATCCGTCTCAAAGATCTAGCTGGTTAACTAGGCTATACTCATTTTTTCTCCTAAAATTTGAGTATGTTATATTTTATGATGTTATCTACAACATTCATGAAGACAACAAAGTGAGATCTCCAACAGAAATCAACATGCAACCAAGAAATCAACAAAAGGTCAGTAGGAAATTCGCAGATCTAAAGCCTCCGTGAAATAGAACTTTTGACCCCTCATATCACCATAGTTTTCCATGAAATTCGAGTATGTCATACCTCAAGATGTTAGCTTCAACTTTCATGAAGACACCGAAGCCAAAAAATACACTTCAAATACACATGCAAGCTCGAATAAGATACTGTCTACCACCAACCGAACGGAAACAGCCACATAACATGAACACATTCAACCCTTACTTCGGTATTTCGCCCAAATCACCCCTAAACCCGAACATGCAACCATCAAAACAACATGCAAGAGAAGTTAAGGACCCCCCACTTGCCTCCAAAATGAACGAACAGCAAGCACAAGGCGGCGTAGGATGGTCGGACAAGGCGGCGACGGCGAGACACGACGGCGGCAACTCTCAGCTCCACCTCCTCTCTCTCGGTCTCTCCCCTTTCTCGAACACTCTCTCTCTCTCTCTCTCTCACCTTTCTCGGCCAAAATGAGCTAGAGGAACCGGCCACTCTCTTTCCTAATCCCCTTTTTATATCCCCTCAATTGCAATGATTAACTCACCTCAACCATGGCCAATGCATGAGGGCTTGTCTTGCCACTTGTAATTCTTGTTTTTAAATTTGAATTTCAATGGGCTTGGGCTTAGGCCCAACCGGCCATTTCTCCTTCTTGGGCTGGTCGAACTCCCCTCTTGGGCCCAATGGGCCGACTAGCTTGGCCCACCAAGCTCTAGGCTAATGGGTCCAAGGCCCATTTCGAAAATAACCCTATTTTCTCTTCTTCTTTTTTTGAATTCCTTTTTATAAATATTTCTAAATTCAAATTTCATCTTGGCCAAAGTCTTGGGATATTTTTAATTATTGAAATTTAAATCATATGGCCAAGCATTTAAATTTAAATTTCCACAACACAAGCAAAATTCATCAAATTAAAAGACAAATTGGCTAAAGCATAAGCCATAAAATTCTATCACCTAATTAAAGACATTTAACACACCTTAAGGCTTGGCTTTGAATTTCCGGGATGCCACATCTCACTAGTAAATCATCCATACTGTCTTCTAATCCATCTATAACTTCATCAACCTCTACATCTGTTGCAGGTTGTTTTTCGAACTGCTGTTGTTTTGCACTCTTTCCTTCCATCCAATTCCACTCATCTTCCCCTAGAAAAATAACATCTCTGCTCACAATCACCTTCTTTGTCATGGGATGGAAAATCCTATAAGCCTTTGATTGAAGATTATACCCAATAAAGATTCCAAGCTCTACTTTCTTATTCAGCTTGTCCCTCTTGACCTCAGGAACATGAGTGTAACACAAACACCCAAAAACCTTCAAATTCTTCATAGAAGGTCTAACACCATGCCAGACTTCAAAAGGTGTTGACTTCTCTAAGGCCTTTGTGGGCAATCTATTCAATAGAAACACTGCAGTATTAGCTGCCTCAACCCAGAACTTCTTAGGTAACTTCTTCTCCTGCATCATACATCTAGCCATCTCCATAAGGCTTATGTTTTTCCTCTCACTCACCCCATTCTGTTGAAGTGAATAGGGAGCAGTGAACTGCTGTACAATTCTTGCTTGCTCACAATTCAACTTAAACTTGTGAGCTGTATACTCAGAACCATTATCAGACCTGAGCATTTTAATTTTCTTCCCACTCTGATTCTCAACTAAGGCTTTGAACTTCACAAACACATCAGCAACTTCAGACTTGGCTCGCAGAAAATAAATCCAACTCATCCTAGTCATATCATCAGTGAAAGTAATGAAATACCTACTACCATTGAGAGAAGACTCGGACATAGGTCCACATAAATCTGTGTGGACTAATTGTAGCTTCTCACATGCTCTCCAGCCTCCTCCTTTGAAAGGAAATTTGGCTTGCTTGCTAAGAAGACAAGTTATGCACCGTGGAAATTCCTCCTCCAAACTTGGCAAGTCATCTGCCAAGTTATTCCTCTGCATAAACGACATGCTCTTCTTGTGAACATGCCCAAGTCTTTTATGCCATAGCTTTGCATTTTCTTCTTTGCACTTTAAAGCCATTTGTTGCATCTCTTGTGGCTTGAACATGAAACTCTTGTCCTTCATTGGGATTCTTAGCACTTCTTTGCTATATGCATTATTAATAAGATGTTCCTTCTCTTCGAACTTCACTTTATAGCCCTTCTCAACTAATTGACCAACACTTAACAAATTCTAGTCAATATTTGGCACAAAAAGAACATCACTGATCAGCTTCACCTCCCGATTTCCTTCAATAACCACTGTACCCTTCCCTTACACTTCGATATACTGTCCATTTCCAATTCTAACTCTGGACCTAACTGACCTGTCTAGACTCCTAAACAACTTCGAATTGCCAGTCATATGATTGGTACAGCCACTATCCACCAGCCATGCATCATTCCCAACAGAAGATCCAGGAAATGAAGCTACAAACAAGTGCTCTTCCTCAATTTCATTCACTGCAACCTGTGCTTCTCCTGCTTGCTAGTAATTTTTCTGTTTGTAGATGGTTTCCATGTGACCCAACTTGTGACATCTTCTGCACCTAGCATCAGGCTTTCTCCAACATCTAAAAAACTGATGATTAGTTCCACCACAATATTGACAAGGTTTTTTGTTCTTCTTCCATTTGCTAGACTCACCAGAATTTCCTTCTTTTGCTATAAACTTGGAATCACCAGCATTTCCTCTCAACTAAATCCATTTCTTCCATTTGCCTCCATCATTGGACTTCACTCTAGCTTGCAGTGCACCCTCTACATGCTCTTCTCTTTTCATCAGTCTTCTGTGCTCCTGTGCCTGCAGAGCATTTAATAATTCTGCAAGCTTTATATCAGCTAAGTCTCTTGTATTTTCCAAAGACGCTATGGTGGCTTTGAACTTCTCTAGAAGAGACACCAGGATCTTCTAAACAAGCCTTTTATCCTTCAAGTTAGTTTCTAAAACTTTGATTTTTTCAGCTATCTCAACCAGCCTATCAAAGTACTCCTTCACTGACTCTGAATCCTTCATCTATTGTCTCTCAAACTCCCTCAAGAGATTCAGCACCTTCATGCCTCTTATCTTCTCATCTCCCTCGTATTCATCCTTCAAGAAGTTCCATATTGCCTTTGCAGAATCACATCTCATGATCCTTGTGAAGATAGTGGGTGAAACAGCAGCATACATGCAAGACTTTGCCTTAGCCTTCTTTGGGATTCTCTCTTTATGGTACTTTATCTGATTTAAGGTCGGATTAACTGGAAGTGGAGCAACCTCATAATCATTCTCCACAGCCTCCCATAGATTGTGACCCTCCAAGAATGCTGTCATCTTGACAGCCCAAGCTTGATAATTTTCCCCAGTAAAGACTGGAGCAACCATTGTAGAGAATCAACTCGATCTTGCCTCCATCAGCTTTTTCTTTGCAAATTGGAAGCAATCTTCACTCACTTACCCTCACTTCATAGTCCCTTAAGATCCTACAAACGCTCTAATACCAATGTTAAAGCTCATAAAACAACAATCAAAATAGAAAACATCTTTGTTGTTTGAGGGAGAGAAAGGATAAAAAAAAAAAAAAAAACAGAGCATAGCACTTCATATGTCTTGTGCAAAAGAAAAACTGTCAAGTACCACAACTAAATACAAAGCAAAAACTGCTCACATACGTGCAACACATAACTGCACACAAACGTACTATTAACTTCCTAAAAAATAGCAAAAACACCAAATGCATAACTAAATGAACTTGGCTGTTTTTTTTAAAAAAAAAAAAAGAAGAGGAAAACAGAGGAAAAAACACGACCGAAAACAGCAGCACTGAGACAATTCCAATAGTTATTCCCATCGACCGCGAGATATCAAAGAGCAAAGCCGTTGCATATATCTGGCGGCAGCTCTCTGGTGAAGCTGTTGTTCGAAAAGCTAATGTTGCCCAGAGAATGGCTGTACTTGCCGAAATCACGTGGTATGCCTCCCGAGAAATTGTTCATGAACAAAGAGATGGACTGTAAGTGATACTACGTCATGGCTTTTTCCTTCCTAACCCTGATCTCCTCTTCTTCAACTTGAAGTGCCTCCTTGGTGGTATACTTGCTCGTCATCTTGCAAACCGACCTTCATCACTGACAGCCTCTCAAACTTGATCTCGTAATCAATCGACTCGATTTTGTCGTCCAATGTGTCACCTTCGATTATCAGCTACCTACACACGAAGTTCTCCTTGTCAAGCTCATCGATCCGATGCTTCACATTCTTGAAATGACTAGCTGCATTTGTGACCAAACAAGACTTACATTATGAAACTCCCGGCTTGATGAGTGTTTGTTGAGTGTACGTACCTTCGGCGATATTAACTTGCTCAATGCTCCCGGCTCCTCCGTCGCCTTGCACGAGCTCCACGCTCTTTATGAACTGAGGCAGGAGCTTTGGGATCAGGGAATTCAACCCGACGATCAAGGCCTTGAACATGTGAGCTGGTGCAATCGGGCATGTGAGCTCTTGTGTGATGCTGGTTGCACCCATGGCTATTGGCAATGAGAAAGAAATAACCCCAGAGAAGTTGGTGCTTCTGAGTCCTGCCAATGCCTCCTATTTATGGTTAGAATTATGTGAATAGGTAGGCTTGGTTTGGCAAGAGTCACGTATGAGGAAAATAAAAGAGTCAAGGATTCGCGGCCTAAAGAAATGTAAAAGAGGAATTAAGTTGGTCTCTTTTGTTCTCTTGGTCATGAAAATGATTTCGGTCCCTTTTCAGATTCAAGTTGTTGAAATATCAAAGTATATGTTCCAAAAGATGAACACAAGAGAGCGCATTCTCATGCTCACATGGGCGGCCGTCACTTAGAATTGATTGTTGTGGAGTTTGATATGACGATTCAGCGATATCGTAATCAAATGTCCTTGTTTAGACAAGCGAGTGTTCATTGAATTTCATTCAATATGTAGCAAACAATAACACTTAATAAATTAGTGATATCACAATAATATGTCGCACAATATAAACATCACATAAAATATTTCTTCACACTCGATGCCTTAATGTTGTGGTAAATCCATTTCAATTCATCCAATAAGGCCTTTCGTAATCATTTCCATAAAATTTAAAAGAAAAAGGTTAAGGTTGATAAAGCTTCACTGACACCGGCGGTTTGACTGGGTCAAAATAGGGTCGGCAACGGGGTGTCCCAAGATCAGCTCATCATCTGAGTGGGAGGGGATGTGGAGGCTGCTGCTTTTCCGTTATAATTTTCTTCTCTTTTTCTTTTCTTTTTTTCTTTTTCTATTATTGTTGAATCGTTTGATCTCTAATCCATTGTCCCCATCAAGAATCAAGATAGGATTAGCTTAAATAGAATTCAAATAGCCGAAGTGTTGCAATAAGATAAGTCTAAACCCTAAACACATTCAACAATTTTTGTATAGCTTTATTGATATATAATAAAAATGTACTTTTCCTTAAAAATTTTACTTATTGCGGGTTATGAAAAATTGTGCCACATTGATATGTTTAGATGATCGATCTGGGTCAAACGGGATCGATTGTCCATATTCGAAATATCAGGCCGCAGTTTACCATGAATTCATTTGTCACTCATGAATTCTCTCCATGTAGCGCAGTTTACCAAATTCCATAAAACCACTACACCAGATTCCTGCCACACCTTTCATTCTCTCATTCTCAGCAAAGACGAGAACAACAACAATCACCAGCCCAACATGCTTTAACTTCAAACACCGAGTGACTCAAACGCTTCTTGTCGCCTATTTAGTTTAGCCCAACCGGACATATTTAATACGTTACATGAACAATAAAAGATAGCGATGAGATCGGCGCAACATGCATCAGGGTTTGCCACGACAGAAGCCTCGATGGCCTTAACCATCGCGTCCGCCTTCTCTTTCCCGGCCTTGATCTCCTCCTCGGTGATATTCACCTCGCCAATGGTTAAGTACTTGCTTGTGCTCTTCAACATCGAGCCTCCGTCGGGCGACGCGGTGATCTTCACCTCGTAACTGATCTTCTCAAAGTCGGTGCCCAGCGGGTCACCCTCGATGATTGAGTAGCAGTAGGTGAAGTTCTCCTTGTCCAAGGCCTAGACCTTGTGCTTTGCCGTCTTGTACCGACTGCCTATCAAAGTAACAAAGTAACATTCACATTTAGAACTCGCCGGTTTCAACATTGTGAGCACTGATCTTGATGGTGTAGATCCAGCCATTTAGGAATTAACCCCCAACCCCAATCCAATACTATTGACTTAGACATGGCCTGATTTTGCCCGATCGAAATCGCGTCACATGATCACTTGCGTAAATTTAAACAGTTAGAAACATCTTAATTAATCAAGTCATATATCTATCCTTTTCAATGTTCATTATAGTGTTCTAGGTTGAACCCGCCTTGATTCGGAGCGATCCTAAGTTCCTAATACGGAAGGACTAACTTTCGCAGAAAGTCATACCTCCATCGCCCTCGAGGACTTCAATGCTCTTGACGTCTTGTGGGAGGACCTTGTTGATGAGGTTATCGGCGTCAAGGAGAGTGGCTCAAACATCTCGGCTGGAGGGATTGGGGACGTGGTCTCGAAGTCATTAGTGATGACACCCATGACTGGATCCGAACAGAGTTGCTGAAACTGAGAAGAGGGTGATGATCAGGAAAAGACTTGGGCGTGATGAAGTTGGTCTCTAGGACTTGGGAGTGAAGAAAGGAGGCTAAACTGAAGATGACATATATAGAGAGAGACTGAGTGTGAAGGGTTATGATTACTGAATATTTCCTTCTTACTTAAGAGGGTTTCGTAGAAAATAAATAATTTGAAAAATATTTTCTTAAAAATAATCACTAAATTTGGATACTGTTTCCAAGCAAAAGTTAATTGGTGAGTGTGCTACATATTCTAAATTGATCTAAATCCATATAGAACTCACTAGAATTAAAAGTCAAGATTCTCCTTAATATAAATACGATGAAAAAATGCTACCTCATTTCCGAGTGTTCGTCAAAATTGGTTTGTATGTACTATGTTAATCTAAATCGCTAAATTTGATGGATTCACGTGGGATCCATACGAAACTCACTAGAATTAAAAGTTCAAATTCCACTTAATATAAATACGGTGCTCTTTCCTCAAAATTGTGTTGTCTATACTAAATTGATTTAAATCACTAAATCCGATGGGTTCTTGTGATACCCATATGGAACTCACTAGAATTAAAAATCCAAATTCAGCTTAATATAAATATGACCATAGCTCATTTCCGAGTCTTCATCAAAAGTGTGTTTGATGTCCTACATTGATATAAATCACCAAATCTGATGGGTTTGCATGGGATCCATATAGAACTTACTAGAATTAAAACTCCAAATTCCCCTTGATATAAATACGACACTACCTCATCTCCGAGTCTTCATCAAAATTCTGCTAAAGGTACTAACTTAATCTAAATCGCTAAATTTGATGGGTTCACGTGGGATCCATACGAAACTCACTGAAATTAAAAGTTCAGATTCCATTAATATAAATATGATGCTCTCTCATTGAAATTGCATTGTATGTACTAAATTGATTTAAATTGCTTAATCTGATGGGTTCATGTGGGACTTATATGGAACTCACTAGAATTAAAAGTCTAGATTCTGCTTAATATAAATCAACCTTGGCTCATTTCCGAGTCTTCATCAAAAGTGTATTGTGGGTTCACGTGGGATCTATATAGAACTCGTTGAAATTAAAAGTCCAGATTCCTATTAATATAAATATGACACCACCTCATTTCCGAGTTTTCATCAAAATTATAAGTTAATCTACGGGTTTGTTTTGTTATTATGACTTTTGAGATTCCCTTTCATGTATTAGTTTGGTAATGAATAGAAATTTCTTTTTGACCCAAAAAAAAATTAATCTAAATCGCTAAATTCTATGAGTTTACATGGGACCCATATGAAACTATGGAACTCACTAAAATTATAAGTCTAGAATCCACTAGATATAAATATGACGCTAGCTCATTTCCAAATCTCCGTCAAATGCTTTTTTCTCATCACTTTGAAGCTTCCGATCGCACCCCACTTTGTTGCACGTGAATCGGGAATGTTTTACGACGCCAAAGTCTTTGTTAAATCTCAAAAAGATTGAGTCAACGTGGAACAACAACTCAATTGTAAGCATCGGGGTTTTGCAAGAGATGGGCTCCAATGGCTTTCAACATTCCCATGGCCTTCTATTTGCTAGCTTTGTTCTCGACCCCGTCCTTGGCGAAGTACTTGCTCGTGCTCGTGCTCGTGCTCTTGCACGTGCACCCTCTCTGTCTGGACTTGATCTCGTTCGAGATCTTCTCTAGCGCGTCGCCCTCGACGATGGTGTAAGCGTGCGCGAGCTTTCCTTGTCCAGCTTGTGGACTGGTGCTTCACCGAGTTGAACCGTCTAGCCGTGACACACAGAAAACTGCAGTCAGCTCCCACGTTAGTCTTATCAAAGAATGTCAGGCCAATGTCTTGACATCACATGTTGATGCGACGTGACCAAAATGAATGAAATTAGAAGACGCGCAAGTACTCGCCTCCACCGAAAACGATGCGATGGTGACGGGACAGCCATCACCTTCAAGGGTGACAAAATCCAGACTGGCTTGTGGGAGGAGCTTGGGGATGAGATTTTTATCAAGATCAAAGGCCTTGAACATTCGTGCAGGTGGGATGGAATGCGTCTTCGCCTAAGATTTCCGAGTCCCAGGGCAAGATATGTGAGATTATGTTGAAATGCCCTTTAAATGATTCTCAATCTCCTCGTTTAGCAATCTAAATCAGCATCACAATGTTCTTAAATAATACAACAAAAAAACAGGACAAAACGCATGGATCTCAAGCCCAAATTATACTTATTAGCATGCGAGAGATCTTTGAATGCAAACACCCTTGAGGGTGGGAATTCACTAAATTATAACTTAAATATTCTAACGGCACCAACGGCTTGGACAAGCAAGCTTGAGTGCATGCGGACAATTCTTGCGCAATGAAATGCATGGTAAGTCGCGAATCGAGACTCGTCCACGTACACGCTATTGCGACCATGACCATGAAGACCACTTCCTTGACCAGTTGGCTAGTCGGAGGAGGAAGATGTGGGTCGAGCATATCCTATAGTGGCACATTTGAGTCTTTCAATAATGTCGACATTTGTGTCATTTGTAGGGAAGAGAGAAGATTCCTGGATGCTTCCCCATCATTCTCTAGCATTGGTACTTTTACTGTTGACTCTGTTTCATGAAAGAAGAATGAATCTATGTTTTTATCACAACCTCAAGTTGCCTACAAATTCCAAATTTTTGAGATACTGTTAATACAAACCACTTTTCAAAATCTGTACTTGCTCTTCCTAAAAAGTCTTATTAGAAGTATTGGACGAATCCAAATTCAATATGTCAATTAAAGCTATTTGATCAACCCGAGACCATAGGTACAGGGGGAATGTATTGATTAGATTTGATTACGTAGCTTACCAGAAACCATGTAGTCATAAGATCTAGCCACAGGGATCCAATTCGATGAATCCAAATTCAAGAGCCTCACCGTCCCAAAAACCAAAAGCCGAGGCTCGAAGTCCGACTCGAGCAAGATGTTGTTCAACATCATGTCCTGATGGACAATAGGCAGTGAGCAATCGTGATGCAAGTAGGCGATCGCGGGAGCCACGCATTGAACAATCTTCACTCTCTTGACACAAGTCCGATTCAACTGCTCCTCTTCTTCCATGCAAGACCTTTGCCAAAGTTCAGAAAAACATTGGATGATGTCCCTGCGGTTAACCACCACTTTTTTTTACCGTGACGATGTGGCCGCTGGCCTATTCGGCCTTGTAAACGCTTCTAAATCCGCGTTTTCCGATGCAATACTCTTCACTGAAGCCGTTGGTGGCCTTGGCAATATCGTTGAATGCAAACTTCGTTCCCCTTTTCCATATGATTTCACGTACTTCATAAGATTTCTTATCTCTTCATCGAGATGCTTGTTTCACCGCCAAAGCACCGAAATCAGAGCAATAAGAGTCACGAGAAGTAGTAAGCAGCAAACGCAACAATCACATTAATCATAACCTTTCTCCGATGGTCAGTCGATTTACTGCTTGACCCGCATGGAGACATTCCGTCGCGTTTCCTCATAAGCCCGGATTTGCAATAAAAGCACTTCCTAGTTATTGTCGAAAGAGGCGACCACCAAGAACTGCGCCTGTCAGCTTGTTGTATAAGAAGCCCATGAAGCTTAAACTGCTCATGCTGGTGAGAGCAGCTGGGATCGTACCCGACAAATCGTTATGCGAAACATTGAGATTTTCCAATTTAGTGAGCTTTGTTAAATTGGAAGGAATTGATCCTACTAGTGAATTGTGGCTCAGGTCTAGTGGTTCTGTAGCGTGAACGAGTTCCCCAGCTCTGGCGACATGACACCCAACATATTGTTGTTGCTCAAGTTCAAGCTCAGTAAATTCTCGCAATTTGCTAACTCTTTTGGTACAATATATAGAGAAGGGATGTACTTGCCGTATTGTGGTTTATGAAAGATTGTGTCACATTGATAACTTTAGATGTTAATCCAAATTCAAAATATCAGGCCAAAGTTTGGTATTTTATTGGCCATTTGGCATTTCATTTATAACTCATGAATTCTCTCCTCGTAAAAAAAATTACTAAATTAGAGAATTTCATTCTACAAGCCTTGTATAGTTTATCAAATTACACAAAACCACTGCACCAGATTCCTATCACACCTTTTATTCTCTTATTCTCGGCAATGACAAGAACAACAACACTCACCAGCCCAACATGCTTAGCTCCAAACAGAGTGACTTAAACTCTTCTTGTCTCCTTTTCAGTATAGCATAACCACACATATTTAACACATTACGTAAACAATACAAGATAGCGAAGAGATCGGCTCAGTAGGCATCAGGGTTTTCCAAGAGATAAGCCTCGATGGCCTCGTACATCGCGGACGCCTTCTCTTTCCGGGTGTTGATCTCCTCCTCGGTGATGTCCACCTCGCCAATGGTGAAGTAACTGTTCGTGCACTTCAACATCGAGCCTCCCAAAGGCAACGCGTTGATCTTCACCTCAAAGGTGATCTTCTCGAAGGTGGTGCCCAGCATTTCGCCATCGATGATTGAGTAGCAGTAGGTGAAGTTCTCCTTGTCCAGGGCCTCGACCTTGTGCTTTGCTGTCTTGTATGGATTGCCTATCACTGTAACAAAAAGTCATATTCACATTTAGAACTCGCAGGTTTCAATATCACGAGCACCAATCTTCATGGTGTCCATCAGGCCATTTAGGAATTGACCCAATTGTTCCGACCGCAATCCAATACAATTGACTTAGACATAGCCTGACTTTGCCTGATCAAAATTGAGTCACATATTCACTTGTGTAAAGTTAAACGGTTAGAAACATCTTAAGTAACCGAGTCATATTTTTATCTTTTTCCATATTCATTATAGTGTTCCATAAGGTTGAACCTGCCTTGATTCAGAGCAATCCTAAGTTCCTAATACGGATGGACTAACCTTCAGCAAAAGTAATCAACTTGATGGTCCCGGGACCTCCATCGCCCTCGAGGACTTCAACGCTCTTGACGGCTTGCGGGAGGACGATGGGGAGGAGGTTACCGGCATCGAGGACAACAGCCTTGAACATCCTGGCCAGGGGAATGACGGACGGGACATCAAAGTGAAAAGTGATGACACCCATGACCGGATCCTAACGGAGTTGCTGAAACTGAGAAGGGGGTGATGATCTGGAAAGACTTGAGTAGTAGTGACGAAGTTGGTCTCTGCGACTTGGGAGTGAAGAGAAGAGGCTGAATTGAAGTTGACATATATAGAGAGAGAGGGAGACTGAGTGTGAAGGGTTCTGATCACTGCATATTTTCTTCTTACTAAGATGCATTATATTTTGCAGAAAATAGATAATTTAGAAAATGTTTTCCTAAAAATAATCACTAAATTTAGATAGTGTTCCGAGCATAAGTTATTTGGTGAGTGTGCTGCATGTTCTAAATTGATCTAAATTGCTAAATTTAATGGGCTCACTAGAATTAAAAGTCTAGATTCCCTTAATATAAATACGACACTACCTCATTTTCAAGTCTTCGTCAAAATTGTATTGTATATAAATATGACCCTAGCTCATCTCCGAGTCTTTATCAAACGTGTGTTGTATGTCCTAAATTGATCTAAATTGCTAAATCTAACAGGTTCACATGGGATCCATGTGGAACTCACTCGAATTAAAAGTCTAGATTCTCCTTGATATAAATACGATGCTATGTCATTTCTAAGTTTTCGTCAAAATTGTGTTGTATATAAATATGACCCTAGCTCATTTCTGAGTCTTTATCAAACGTGTGTTGTATATCCTATATTGATCTAAATCCCTAAATCTAACAGGTTTACGTGGGATCCATGTGGAACTCACTCGAATTAAAAGTCAAGATTCTCCTTGATATAAATACGATGCTATGTCATTTTGAAGTTTTCGTCAAAATTGTGTTGTATACACTAAGTTAATCTAAATCGCTAAATTTGACGGGTTCATGTGGGATCCATAGGAAACTCACTAAATTAAAAGTTCAAGTCAACTTAATATAAATACAGTTTTCTTTCATCATAATTACGCCGTATGTACTAAATTAACCCAAATTGCTAAATCTAACAGGTTCACATGGGATCCATGTGGAACTCACTCAAATTAAAAGTCAAGATTCTCCTTGATATAAATACGATGCTATGTCATTTCTAAGTTTTCGTCAAAATTGTGTTGTATATAAATATGACCCTAGCTCATCTCCGAGTCTTTATCAAACGTGTGTTGTATGTCCTAAATTGATCTAAATCGCTAAATCTAACAGGTTCACATGGGATCCATGTGGAACTCACTCAAATTAAAAGTCTAGATTCTCCTTGATATATATACGATGCTATGTCATTTCTAAGTTTTCATCAAAATTGTGTTGTATATACTAAGTTAATCTAAATCGCTAAATTTGATGGGTTCATGTGGGATCCATAGGAAACTTACTAAAATTAAAAGTTCAAATCAGCTTAATATAAATCTAGTGCTCTTTCATCAAAATTACGTCGTATAAACTAAATTAACCCAAATCGCTAAATCTGATGGGTTCATGTGGGACCTATATAAAACTCGCTGGAATTAAAAGTCTAGATTCTACTAAATAAAAATGAGGCCCTAACTCATTTCCGAGTCTTTGTCAAAAGTGTGTTGTATGTCCTAAATTGATCTAAATTGCCAAATCTGATGAGTTCACATAGGATCCATATTGAAATCACTAGAATTAAAAGTCCAAATTCCACTTAATATAAATATGACGCTAGCTCATTTCTGTTTCTTCATCAAAATTGTGGTATATGTACTAAGTTAATCTAAATCGCTATATTTGATAGGTTCATGTGGAACCCATATGAACCTCACTAAAATAAAACGCCCAAAATCGATTAAACGTATATACTACTTTAACTCATTTCTAGGTCTCCATCAAGCGCCTTTTTCTCATCTCTTTGAAGCTTCCGATCGCGTGCCATTCCGTCACATGTGAATCGCGAATGATTTTCCACGCCAGAGTCTTTGTTAAATCTCAAGACTTAAAAATACGAATGTGAAGTAACAATTGCGTGTCAAATGCAGAAAATTCATATGTGAAAAAGTTGACCGTCCCTTCTTGAGTCAACTGTTCTCTTCCTCGATATGCTTTTCTGATATGGCCTCAAAGACAGATGGGCAAAGCGGCGCATTCATATCTATAATCTCGCGGCAGTTTCAACTCTGTTAAAAGAATGCCGAGGTCTTTACAAGATGTTTGACAAGCGTCTTTGATGACAGCATGCAGCATATCTACCGCTTCAAAACATAGTTACGGTTCAGTCTCGATTGTTATTTTTCTTCAAATTATGGTGGGAGATAGAAAGATCCAGCCAACATGTAACAACAACTCACTCGTAAGCATCAGCGTTTTTGCAAGAGATGGGCTTCTATGGCTTTCAACATTCCCATGGCCTTCTCTTTGCTGGCCTTGTTCTCGACCCGGTCCATGGCGAAGTACTTGCTCATGCTCTTGGCCATACACCCTCTCTGTCTAGAAAAGCATAGAACTTGATCTCGTTCGGGATCTTCTCTGCGCGTTGCCCTGGACGATGGCGTACGCATGCGCGAGCTTTCCTTGTCCAGCTTCTCGACTGGTGCTCCACCGAGTTGAACTGTCTAGCTACGAGACACAGACAACTGCAGTCAGCTCCCACGTTAGCCTTAACAAAGAATGTCGGCAAATGTCCTCTTTGACATCACGTGTTAATGCGACGCAATCAAAATAAATGAAAATAGAAGACAGCGCAAGCACTGGCCTTCGCCAAAGATGGCGCCGGTGTTAGGGAAATCCCTTATGATGTTTTGAAGATGACAAAATAAATCAAAGGCTACTAACATGTTTGATGGTTGAGTAATAGACCATGCAGATGATAGAACATGTAAAGGATTTTATCAAAGTCAGAAGACGGCCAGAAGACTGAACGTAACATATGTCCAGAGTATATTTTGAAGATTTCCAGACTTCTGTGTCAAAGTCTGAAGACTGTGTCAAAGTCTGAAGACTGTCAGACTCAAGACTCATATTGTAAAGTCTACAGACCCAGATTGTAAAGTCTCAAGACTCATATCGTAAAGTCTAAAGACTCAGACTTTACATCCAGATTACGATGAATCGTAACTCAAGCCCAATCATATAACGGCTAGTGATCTGGTTTGGATTCCACATCAAGATTGATTTGATTGAAGACAAGAACTTTATATACGAAGAAGCTTTACTTATGGAAACCAAGATTTCGTTTGTATGGGCGATCGGAATCCATTTGGGATTCTACCTTTGTCACTCAACGGCTACTAAATCTTCTAGATACAGAGCTGTCCAATGGGTATATTGGAAGACGATTCTCCGGGATATTGTCCAACGGGTAGTTTGGAAATGGAGGAGTATTTAAGGAGATGAAGGACCGATGAGCAAGTAAGAGACGGAGCGTAGAATTTATAATTCCAAAGTCTAAGCGACTTTAGATCATATACTTGTCTCTTGAGAGCTTAAATGTTTGTAATCGTGAGAGAAATACCAAGAAAGTGACTTAGTGAGATAGTGTGATCTACTAAGTGTATGCACTCGAAGTTGTAATCTCTTGTTGATTGCATATTGGAATCCAGCCAAGAAGGCTGTTATCGTGGGAGAGTGGATGTAGGCTTGGATTAAGCCGAACCACTATAAATCTTGTGTTCTTATTTTCTTCCTTAACTCCTTTATTTTGTTCATACTAGCACTCTCAGCCGGGACCCCCATCACCTTCAGGGATGACAAAATCCTTAAAGGCTTGTGGGAGGAGCTTGGGGATGAGATCGTCGTCAAGAACAAACGCCTTGAACGTTCTTGCAGGTGAGATGGAATCGTCTTCACCTAAGAGTTCCAAGTCCCACGGCAAGAGATCTGGGAGATTATGTTGAAAATGCCCTCTAAATGATTCTCAATCGCCTCGTTTAGTAATCTAACTCAACATCACATTGGTCTAAATCATATAATAAAGAAAGAGGACAAAAGGCATGGATCTCAAGCCCAAATGATACTTGTTAGCATGCGAGAGATCTTTGAATGTAGACAACCTTGAGGGAGTCACTAAATTATTGTTAAAATATTCTAATAGAACCCAATGGCTTAGACAAACAAGCTTGAGTGCGTGCGGATAATTCCTGCTTGATGAAATGCATGGTAGGTCGCGAATCGAGACTCGTCCCCATGCACATCCACTTCCTCGGCTAGTTGACCGGTCGGAGGAGGAAGCCGTGGGTCGAGCACGTCCTTCAGTAGCACATTTGAGTCTTTCAATAATGTCGACATTTGTGTCATTTGTAGGGAAGAAAGAACATTCAATGGATGCTCCCCATCATTCTCTAGTGTTGCTGACTCTGTTTCTTGAAAGAACAACTAGTCAGGATTTTGCTCACATCGTCAAGTTGTCCACAAATTCCAAATTTCTGTTGTACTTTTACAACAAACCACTTTTCATAATCTATACTTACTCTTCCTAAAAGTATTGTTAGAATTATTGAATGAATCCAAATTCGATTTGTCCATTAACCACAGAGTTACTACTAATTTTATTTTTCAAGAAGAAGAATGAATCAAAATCATGATCATAATGTCAAGTTGTACCCAAATTCCAAATTTGAAACCGACTCTCTAAAACAAATCACTTCTCAAAACCTATATTTGCAAGAATCCTAAAAGTCCCGTTAGAATTATTTGAATGCAAATTATCAATCCGAGACCATTTGTACCCGCGAAATTTTCTATTAGATTCAATCATCTAACTTACCAGGAGCCATGTAGCCATAAGATCCAGCCACAAATAAGGCTGGAAACTCGCATGAACCGGAAAGCAGCAACCTAGTCCGGCGAGCCTGAAATAGGGCATGGGCACAAAAAAGCGCGGTCGGCCGAGAGTCCCTACCCAGCTCGCGGCGTTGGACGGCGGACGAGCTCGATAGATCGGGCTACGTCTGTCCGCCTCGCTCGTCTCCTAGCCGGGATCCTCGGGAAGCCGACCCCAAATGGGGAAAAACCAAGACGGCCCGAACAGGGACCTACCATGGCCTCGAAGTGGACAAGGAGCGGCGGCGGATCATCAGTTTTGGTTCGGAAGTGGAGGTCAACAGCGGCTCTCTCAGTCGCGTTCTCTCTCTCTCAACTCACGGTCTCTCTTTCACGGCCCTCTCTCCTCCGGATCCGAATCCCTCTCGCGTCGTACTTGACCCCCTTCGATTTCTCCCTCCTCCCCAACCTCCGGCCTTCTATTTATAGGCTAAGAAGGCCGGTCGGCGGAGGTGCTTCGGCCGCCGGTCCTTCATGCGCCGACCGGCCCCCCTTCGATGAACCAGCATCACATCACCCGTCGCCTCCACCGCCGCCTGCTCTGCTTTGCGCCTACTCTACTCCTTCTGCTACGGCCGCCCTCGCTGGCCTGACGAAGAAGCGGGGAATGAGGAAGGAGGGGCCGGGCCAGGGTGAGAAGCACAAGCAGAGTGGGCCCTAGGCCCACTCTTGGGGAAGAAAGGTGAAAAGAGGGGGACTAAGGCGAAGGCCTAGCCGCCGTGGGCCCTTTTTTTTTTTATAAATACTATTAAATAGGGTTAAATAAGAGAAAATAAAACTTAAAATGCAAATAATATTAATGCTTATATGATGTGAAAATCGTTTTTATTAGGGTTAAATTGATTCCAAATTTTTTTATATAATTTTAATTATAGATGTTTAGTCAAAATTTAAGTATCAATAAATGTAAATCTCAAACTGTAAGAGTTAAAATAAAAAATAAAAGAATTAAAGAAGAGACAAGTGCAGTTGCAGCTTTATCCCATCTTGTAACAAAAATTGTTTACGAAAGTCAAAAATTTAACGAACATCACGTGCTCTAACTTTAATTGAATTATTGTAAGCCCACGAATCCCTCGTTGAAGTCATCCTTTGATGTTACATATATAAATGAATCGAAATTTGTCTATATGTTATACGTAGTGACACGTGTAATGCAGTGTGGCTTTTTGATAGGACAAATATCCCCACATCACCAATTACCTCTGATTAGGGCAAGTTCTTTCAAGTAAGGACCCTGTCTTTTTTCTTCTTCTTTTTTGATAATATCCCTATTATTGTTCATGACATGTTTCTTTTCCAAATTAATTGGAATATATAATTTTAATGGATCAGATCGCTACTTTAAATGGGAGTATGAGTCTTTCAAATGCCTATGATATATTATTATCAATAGTCACACACGAATAACATGCCAGTTGATGCTACGGTGTGACACATAATAAATAAAGATGAAAAGCTAGATTTTAGTAAAACAAATTCAAAAATGAGTTTATTTATTGAGATTATTTATTGACATGGACATCAACCTATAGCATCTCCTTTTACTAATGAACAGGGCTTGGATTAAATAATCAACCTAGTGATATTCTAAAATAGCTCCTTTTTGCCTTGCTCTTCTAGCTTTGGACATCACTTTATTTATTTTTTAATTTGCTTGGAATCTTATTTGGTGAAATCTATACATGTTCATCGAAAGTGCACGATCTAAAAGATTTCATCAGTGTCATAGCCACAACCAAGAAGTATGTATGATATATATATTAGAATACCAAACTACATTCTAGGCAACCGTGCATTTAAGTACCACAAGAGTTGTATTTAGATCCCACATCAACTAAAAGAACACTAACATAGGACCAATATCTAATCACTTGTGGATTGCCGACTATAAAACCATAAAGGAGTAACTATATATATTAATCCTAGCTAGGATTCCCTACATTTCTACATGGGTAGGCATTTAAATGATCAATGAGAGAGAGAGAGATTATATATAAATCATAATTCAAAGTGACGATCTACTCTCTTAATAATGATGATGACGATGATAATTATATAAAATTGAGAGGATAAAAAAAAAAAAATTGGCCTGGTAGAGCCTGTAAAGAACTACACAATACATCGGGATGATCATTAGATGAAAGTGCATGCTTACAACATTGAAAATCATTTTGTAGGGTATAGATCTACCAAATTGTTCAAACATTGTTTTAATGGTTTCCCTTGGATGAAAGATTCTTCGTCTAACACATGATTTACTTAATTTAATTAGTCCAAGAGAGAGATACACCACCCACGTGCCCCATAAGCAACGAGGAATTTGTCTAATATGTTATGATGTACAAGACCATACAATCTCATTCGCTCTTTTGATAAATATAAATTAACATGCAATCAATGAATTAAGATCTAATGTTATTAAGATTTTTTACGTGTGCACACGTGGTTTTGGTCTAATAGATCAAACCAACATACAACGTCAACTCAGACGGACACATTTTTGGTCATTCACTCTTCTTGATAAAAATCCCCTTGAAGGCCAAATGTCTGATAACCCTCGATACTTGACATCTTAAAGTTTACTTAGCAAAGGTTCAATAAGTCAGGTTTTGGAAGGGTCATTTGGAGTATTACAGGTCGGAACGGGTAAAACGAGGATCTCTATAAAGTTAACCACCTTGCTAGAGTTGCATTTGATGAATGAATTTTTCCCCAACTGAAATTCTTTTAGAGCATAAGTTAACAAGACAATCGCAAAATTGTCGTCAAATAAAGCGCCCGGGCCAAAAGCGGATTGATCACGATGATTTTTGCATTGAAGTGGTGAAAAAGCTTGGTCGAGAGCTAATTGGGAGAAAGAGAGAGCTCAAACTTTAGGATAAGCAATTTTGTGGCTAATCATAGAAACTACAAAAGGTTTTGGCCTCCACTTCTGAACCAGGTCTGCTCTCACGTGCACGCGGACCCTGGTCTGTGTCTCGGCCTCTCAAGTCCCTCTCTCCTGTTCTTCAATCTCCACTTTCCGTCACCCATTAATCCCATCTTCCTCGTTGACATGAAGTCATTAACATTCGATTTGATCCCCAGAAAGAGAAATCAACACTTATCCCATGAATCAAAAGCAAGTACTATGGAATCGGTGTCCCATGAGGTTGATCTTATATGATAACGTCTTTGTATCGGCTACATACATTATGTGCAAATAAAGTGTAATGATACTATCATATTTTTGTTAATTCACCTCTTTGATCCGATATTATTTGTTGACATTGCCCTTAAAGAATCAAGACATGACATCCTCGTTAGTTGATTGATATATGACAAGGGTCGACAAAAAAGACAGCATCTAAGTTAACAATTTGAGAAGATTAATGTTTGTGATGGAGGGTATTGACTTATTACGTGGCAAAATCTTTCCGACATCATACAATTAGCTGTCAAGCAAGCTTTTTCGCCTTTTGCTTTTCAAAAAACAAACAATCACAAGTTTTTAAAGATCAAATGCCCATTTAGTTGATGGAAAAGTTTTCCATATTCCAATATTTAGATGATAGAAAATTATTCAATCTACCGAAAGTGTTTTATGTGGATTGAAGATAATAAATTTATATTTGGAAAAAAAAAACTTCTGTTTATGGTAAGAAATAATAGATAATAATTTTTTTGATAATTCTTATAGATTAAATTAGCCTAAATTAGACTTTATTAACGCATATTAGCAGATTCACTTGCTATCAAACACCATAAAATTAATTTTTCTCCAACATGTTTTGGCACGAGCGAACACTAGAAAATTATTTACTTTCTCTGGAATTAATTTTTTTGAAAATACTTTTCAGCGATAAATTTTCGCTAAAATAAGCGCACCCAAGCGACATTTTTGTTAACCTTGTTCTCCTTCTCTCCTTTCTCTCTCTCGCTGCAGCTGCTCTTTCTTCTTCTTTTTTTTTTTGGTCAAAAAAGGATTACTATGAAATTACTTAGCCACGGTTTGAGACAAAACATCAAAAGCATTGGTGCATAATAAGTCTAGTAGAGCGGGCGGGGGATGAAACAACTAATTAGAGGGAATGTAACTAAATCGACAGGCCTTTGCGAGCCAATCGGTGGGCCGGTTTGCTATTCTATTGCAGTGGGCTAGGGAGATGTCACAGAATTCCTGTAGTTTCGCTTGGGCCTGGTCCAGGAGCGGTTGAAGCTACCAGTTCACTTCCGTCGAAGCCGTAACCCCCTGCACGAGTGGAAGACAATCTGACTATACTTGCAGGGAGAGTTCCGCACGGTTAGAGAGTAGATCTAGGGTTTCAAGCAGAGCCAAAGCTTCCGCATGTGCTATCGAAGCCGCATCCACCAATTTCGCGAAGCCATCCACAAGACATCCTCGGTAGTCCCTGCAGATACATGCTACTGCTGCTCTGTTTTGCGTTTCTCCTCCGGCATCTGCTTCCGTGGCGTTGAGCTCGGCAAATGAAGCATCTATATTAACTTTCAGCGTATGAGGGGGCGGAGGTTGCCAACGATCTGGTATGGCTTTTATCTTCCTTTCATCTACTTGTTGTTGGCTCACAGATTTGAGGTTATCGCAGAGAGCTTGCGCCTGAATTAAAACTTGCTGCGGGTGCAGGGGACAACTCTCGAAGAGGTACTGATTTCAACCCTTCAAAATACTCCAGAGGAAAGCCACGACTTGGTCAAACTTCTTGGTATGGGTAGGGTTGGTTTTGAGATTGTCTAACCAGTCATCGAGGCGTGTTAACCCATATCTGGATATTTTGATCTATAGGGGTGCGGAACTCCAAATCTGATTTGTCCATGGACAGAGTAGAAGAATATGTTCGGTGGTTTCAGCTTCTTTGTTGTAGATAGAGCATATAGGATCCGGTACTAGCTTTCTTCTATATAAGTTTTCCCTTGTAGGAAGAGCATTATGACATGCTTGCCAGAGAAAGAATCTGATTTTTGGAAGGGTTTTAGCTTGCCAAATGTGTTTCCAGAGATCTAGATTTATATGATGCGATGAGGTTGCTGTTGGGTTTGTGCTTGTTGGGTTATCTCTGACTGTGAAGTAGCCACTTTTCACTAAATAGATACCATAGTTATTATGCATCCAGACTAGCTTGTCTTTTGAATCTGGCCTTCCAATAGGAGTAGCAAGAATTTCCTTCATGATTTTGTCATCAAACATCGACTCCACCCTATGAACATTCCATTTGCTAGTCCCTTGTTCAATTAGTTCTACCACATGTTCTGGTTCATTTCTTGTTGCTAAGCCTCCAATCAAACCACTTTTTATCAATTTATCTGCTCTTATCGATAGTTTTTTCCCATTCCCAACTAAGTACATAGTGTGTGGACTTATAGAATCCCTACGCCGAGTTATACTTTGCCAACCCCATGAAGGTCGGGAGCCTTTTCTAGCTTTCCAGAAGTCTCCATGCGGATAGTATAGGCCTTTCATCACTCTGCTCAATAAGAACTGGGAATTTTGTGAGATGCGCCAAGCTTGTTTCCCCAACATAGCTGTATTGAATGCTATTAAGTCTTTAAAGCCTAGGCCCCCCTCCTTCGTTCTAAGTTTCAATGCTTCCCAATTCTTCCAGTGTATTCCAGCATTTCTACTATTCGTTTTCCACCAAAAGTTAGCAATCCTCCTCTCAATAGCTTTGCATATGGAAATAGGGATCTTGAATATGGACATGGCATATTGAGGGATAGCATGTACAACTGATTTTATTAAAATTTCCTTCCCTACTTTTGATAACAGATGTTTCTTCCAGCTTTCTAACTTTCTGTTTACCCTCGCAAGGATCCATGCGAACATATCTTTCTTTGAGCAGCCCAAATCCGTCAGAATCCCTAAATATTTCCCTGTTTTTTCAATTTCTGGAACTCTCAATTCATTGGCCATGTTCCTCCTCAAAGTAATAGGACATCATTTACTGAAATATATACCATATTTGTTGAGATTAATAGCCTGACTAGAAGCATAACAATATTCATGTAGGATAGCCACCAGGTTTTGGCATTCTAGGATTGTACCATGAAGGAAGAAAATTGAATCATCTGCAAATAGCAAATGCGATAGAGTGGGGCAGCTATTATTTAGCTTAATTCCTCTAATAGTGCCATCTTCTACTATTTTTCCCATCATGTAGGATAGAACATTGGCAACTAATATGAAGAGATATGGGGACAGAGAGTCACCTTGTCGAATTCCACGTGTTGGCTTGAAAAAAGGTAGAGACTCCCCATTAAAATTCACACTGAAAGTTACTGTTCAGACACGTTGCATCACCCAATGTACCCACTGTTCGCAGAATCCCATTTTAGTTAGGCATGCACTAAGGAAATCCTATTCAATCTTGTCATACGCCTTCTGCATATCTAGCTTTAAGACTGCTTGGAACTTCTTTTTTCTCTCCCGAGTGCGTAATCTGTGAAGAACTTCCTATACCAGCAATATATTATCTTGTATTAGCCTTTCCCCCACAAAAGCACTCTGCTCTTCTGCAATTAGAGTTGGTAGCAGGGGTTTTAATCTGCTAGTCAGCACTTTTGAAATAATTTTATAAATGAAATTACAAAGGCTAATGGGGCGAAACTGTTCCAGCTTTTGTGGATTTGAAACTTTGGGAATAAGAGTAATGAGCATTCTGTTCATAGTCGGATTGAGATAGCCTGTATTGAAAAATCCCTGTATCTCTGTATAGATATCCTGACAGATGTCTGGCCAATGTTTCCTAAAAAAAAAAAGGCCATGCATACCATCTGGTCCTAGGGCTTTTCGTGGGCTCCTAATTGTTGTATTCCTTGCGTGATCTCTTCCATAGAAACAGGTTCTACTAGACGTTGGTTCATTCTCACATCCACCGAAGCTGGAATTTGTTGTAGAAAGGGTTGAAAGTCACAAGGCCCTGTTGACTCGTAAAGCCTTTGAAATATGTGCTTGTCATCTCTTTCAATCGTTGTTCATCACGCACCCACACATCTTCTGGATTTTCAACAAAGTAACATGATTTGTGGTTCTTCTTTGAATGGTTGTAGCGTGAAAGAATTTTGTATTTTTATCTCCCCATGCTAACCAATTAATTCTGAATCACATTCCCCAATACATTTCTTCTTGTCGCCACAACTATTCAATTTCTTTTGTCAATGCCTGTGCTGCCTTGCTTTCTTGAGATACCCATTGTTGGAGAAATCCTCGTGAAGTATTTTGAAGTTGACAAAACGTTTCCATCAGTCTAGTCTGAAGGTCAGCAGACTCTGTTAGTTAAAGTCTGAAGACTTCCGGACAGCCAGACTCAAGACTCAAAGTCTATCCTCATTGACTGTCTCTAATCCGTTGAAGAAAGGTTATCCGGTAACTGGATGTTTTGTTCAGGATTTATCCTTTTCATCTGGAGAAGATCTCGTGGCTGGAGAAGACGTATCAGAATCCTTTGATTGATCAAGATTGATTCAATGACTGAAGATTCGATGATTGTCTAAATATTATTGGAAGGTTCTACTTATGGAAACCAAGATCCTGATTGTATGGGCGAACAGGATTGATGGGCTATCAACACGTTCCTTTAATAGCTCGAACAATCTTCCTAGATGATTCCGTCCAACGGGTAGATTGGAGGGATTCCTTTAGTAAGTGCCAACGGGTATGATGGCATAAAGGAGTATATAAGGAAGACGTTCTTAGCTGTTCGAGGTGTGCGCGATAGAAGAATTCCAAAGTCTGAAGCTCCAAATTGTTTAGACAAATCCTTTGAGCGAATACTTGTATACAAAAGAGAGTCTATATTTGTGAGAGACCTTGAGGAGGTGTGGTAAAACATCTACACTGTGGAATCAAGGCAAAGCTGTGCTGTAACTTCTCTTTTGATCATAGTGAAATCCAGTAGGTGGGCATTTCCATCGGTGCGGAAGAGTGGACGTAGGCTTGGAATAAGCCGAACCACTATAAATCCTATGTTCAATTTTCTCTTCCTTACTCTCTCTACCTCAATCGTATTTCATTTCGTTAATTAAGAGAGAATTTACCTTCCATCATATGTTAAGAATCGCTTCCGTATATCGATAAAGTATTTAGGCACCTATTCACCCCCCCTCTAGGTACTCATACTAGCAATATCAATTGGTATCGAGCTCGTGTACTCACTTTGTTTGAAGTGTTTTACTTGAGTTAAAGATCCATGGCTAGTATGCTAGCACCAGGCTGATGGAAGGGCAAAGCAATACCAGACCACCCTACTTTGATGGAAAGGATTACAACATCCGGAAGAACAAGATGAAAGCTTTCCTACGATCAAAGGATCCTCTGGAATGGGACGTTGTAGAAAAAGGAATTACTCCTACCACTGCATCAGTCTCTGAAAGAGGAAAAGAAACTGAAGAAATCAGCGGAATGTCTCAGGAAGAAATAATCAAGAGACAGACTCTCGATGCGAAAGCAATTTACTCCTTATATTGTGCTTTATCACCAACTGAATATAATAGAATATCTTCTTATGGTACAGCAAAAGAAGTTTGGGACAGATTGCATATCACCTATGAAGGAACAGATCGAGTGAAGGAAACAAGAATCAACATTCTTCTCGGTCAATACGAAGCCTTCAGAATGAAACCAGGAGAATCAATATCTAACATGTTTAGTCGTTTTACAGATATTGTGAATGGTCTTGAAAATCAAGGTCAACCAACTTCGACCCCATGAAGGTAAACAAGCTACCGCATGGACTCTCCAGGATTGGAATCACATAAAGACTTCGATAAGAGAGACGCAGAGAATCATGCCACTATCTGTCGATGAGCTGATTGGAACTCTTCAGTCCTATGAAGTGGAAAGGATCAATGAAGATGAAGATCCAAAAGGTAAGAAATCCATAGCATTAAAATCAAATGATGATTCTGATGTTACAGATTCTGAAGATGATATGGACAATGAGGAGCTTGCTCTCATGATAAGAAGATTCAGAAAACTGAATAGAAAAGGAAGAATGTTCAACTCAAAGAAACAAAGCTTTCAAAGACAGCAGACCAAGTACGTTGATGATGAGGAACCAAATAAAGATGTAGTACGCCGAATGCAAGAAAAAGGGACACATCAGATCTAACCGTCCTCTTCTCAAGAAGAAGAGAGGAAAATCTGAAAAATTTCGAAAAGCTCTCAAAGCTGAAACCACGGGAGTGATACCGAGTGTGAAGAAAGTGATAATGAATATGCCAATCTATGTCGATGGCACAATCGGACTCGGACTGGATCGGACTCAAAGTGAATTTGAGGCAAGTGATTTTAAAATTCCTGTTAAAGTTTCTAAATATATTAATGAACTATGCCTTAGTCTTAAGACTTCTCTCAAAAAGAATTTCCGAACTGAAAAAAAGAAAACTCAGCTCTAAATCAAAAGGAAAATGTTTTAGCGAGAAAGAGTTAAAAGTCTAGACTCGTGTTTCCAATCTTAAAGAAAATGAAGATAATCTTTTAAAAGAAAATGCTTTTTTAAAAACAAACTTATCAAATATATCAAAGAAATTTTCTATAGGGTCTGAAAAACTTGAGAAAATTCTTTCAAAGCACAAAGACCTTACTTCAATAAGTCCGGTCTAGGTATGAGAAGAAACAATTCCCTTGATTGATTTTCCTAAAGTAAAAGAAAGAATTAAGAAAAGACTCTCGAGTGAGGTTTACAAAAATCACTTCAAGAAAGTTTTTGTAAAACCCGTAGGTAGAAATGCTCTCGGATGTTCTAAGTGCAACGGCCGGATCACTTTGAAAAAAAGTGTCCTATGGTATGGAAACCTCGTTAAGAAAGTATGGGCTAATACTGTTTATCTTACTAACACCAAAGGACCCAAGAAAATTTGGGTACCAAAGAAAGCTTGAGACTTTATTTTAAATGCAGGTCTCCGTCAAGAAACAGGTAAAGTGGTATCTTGACAGTGGATGTTCAAGACACATGACAGGAGACTCAAATTGCTTTATAAAGCTTGCTCAAGTAAATGGTGGAAAAGTTTCATTTGGAGGAAACAGCAAAGGAAGTATTGTGGGTTTTGGAACCGTGAAAATCGAATCTCTCACAATAAGTAATGTTTCCTTAGTGGAAGGACTTAATTACAATCTTCTCAGCATTAGTCAATTGTGTGATACTGGTTTCAAGATCTTCTTTCAAGAAGGAACATGTTCGGAATCAGTAAAGACTCTACTCAGTCTTTCATGGGTCGAAGACATGGTAATATCTATCTTCTGGATGTGAAACCAAATGAATCGCAATGCCTTATCTCAATTCAAGACGAAGCAAGCTTATGGCATAAAAAGCTTGGTCATGTCAACATGAAGCAATTAGCCAAAATCTCTTCAAAACAGCTTGTTCGAGGTCTACCCAGATTACCATACCAAAAGACTGATTCATGTACTCCATGTATTCTGGGAAAGCAGGTAAGAAATTCTTTTAAGCCAATTAATTATGTCTCTACTAATCATGTACTACAGTTGCTGCATATGGATCTCTTCGGACCAAACCAGAACTCAAAGTATTGGGGGTAAGAAGTATTGCCTAGTAATTGTTGATGATTACTCCCGTTTACTTGGGTATATTTCCTTGCAAGTAAGTCCGAAACCTTTTCGTATTTTGAAAAATTTGCTAAAGTGATTCAAAATGAAAAAGGATGTGTTATCTCTAGTATAAGAACAGATCATGGAGGTGAATTTGAAAATCAAGATTTTACAAAATTCTGTGATGAATCTGGCTGTAAGCATATGTTTTCCTCTCCATATACTCCTCAGCAAAATGGAGTTGTGGAAAGAAAGAATAGATCTCTTCAAGAAATGGCTAGAACTCTTTTAATTGAAAGTAAAATTTCTTCTCGATTTTGGGCCGAAGCTGTTTCAACAGCTTGCTATATCATCAATAGAGTCTTCTTAAGATCTATTCTTCATAAAACCCCTTATGAGTTATTCAAAGAAAAGAAGCCTATTGTTTCATACTTTCATGTATTCGGTTGCAAATGTTTTATTTTGAAAAATGCAAAAGATCGAGTTGGTAAGTTTGAAGAAAGATCGATGAAGGTATCTTTCTTGGATATTCTACATCAAGCAAAGCCTACGAGTCTATAACAAGAAGAGCGGACCGTGGAGGAGTCAATGAATGTCAAATTTCAAGACTCAACACAAGATGAATCAACTCGAGACTCATCAAGAAGAGTCCGAACTCGCTCCGAACCCTCCAAAGTCTACAACTCAAGAAGCATCTAAGACTCGAAAACCAGCTTCAAGATGTTCGTGAAGATCCAAACAAAGAAAGAAATCATCAACGACAAATCAACGAGTAACTGGAAGCATAAGTCCAGTCATCCCAAAGATCTTATAATCGGCGAAATTAATGAAGGAATTCGCACCGGATCCAAAAGGCGAGAAGAGTCTAGTCTTTGTGGCACTCGTTTCTGAAATTGAACCAAAGAGCATAGAAGAAGCTTTATCGATGAAAGCTGGATAGAAGCTATGCAAGAAGAGCTCGACAGTTCAGCATAAATGATGTCCGGGAATTGACATCCAAACCAAAAGGTAAAACTGTTATTGGAGCTAAATGGGTGTTCGAAACAAGATGAATGAGAAAGGAAAAGTCGTACGAAATAAAGCAAGACTCGTGGCCAAGGGATATACGCAAGAAGAAGGAATAGACTATGATGAGACTTACGCTCCGGTGGCAAGGTTAGAAGCTATTCGACTATTACTTGCGTTTGCTCGTTATAAGAATTTCAGGTTATTCCAAATGGACGTCAAAAGCGCCTTCCTAAATGGATTTATCCATGAGGAAGTTTATGTGGAACAACCACCAGGGTTTGAAGACCCAAAGAAGCCGACTCGGTCTTGACCGAAAAAGGCTTTGTATGGTTTAAAGCAAGCACCCGAGCTTGGTACGACAGATTGAGTAAGTTTTTAATTCAAAATGGTTTTGTCAAAGGTAAAGTGGATACAACCTTATTTATCAAAAGGAAAACAAAAGTTTCTTACTTGTTCAAATATATGTGGATGACATTATTTTCGGATCCTCTAATGAGAATCTCAGGCAAGAAATTTTCTAAGTCTATGCGGGATGAATTTGAAATGAGTATGATGGGAGAATTAACATTCTTTCTTGGTCTTCAAGTAAAACAATTGGAGGTAGGAACTTTTATTTATCAAGAAAAATATGCTAATGATCTTGTCAAAAGGTTTGGACTGGAAAATTGCAAAAAGGTCGACATTCCAATGTCAAGTTCTTTAAAGATAGACAAAGATGAAGAAGGGAAGAAAGTTGATCAAAAGCTGTACAGGAGCATTATTGGATCACTTCTTTATCTTACTGCCTCTAAACCTGATATTTTGTTAAGTGTTTGCATCTGTGCTAGGTTTCAATCAGATCCTAGAGAATCTCATCTCAGTGCTGCGAAACGCATCATTAAATACGTTGCTTCATCATCAAGCATTGGTCTTTGGTATCCTAAGAAGGGAGACTTTAATCTTCCTGGGATATTCGGACGCAGATCGGCCGGTTGCGAGTTGATAGAAAGAGCACTTCGGGGAACTTGCCGTTGCTTGGAAAGGGCAGTGTCTTGGTTTTCAAGGAAACAAAGCACCGTGTCTCTTTCAACAACGAAGCGAGTATGTAGCTATTGGAAGCTGTTGTTCGCAAATTCTATGGATAAAACAACAGTGAGAGACTTTGAAATTGAAGACTCATGCACGGAGATTAATTGCGACAACACCAGTGCTATCAACCTCACTAAAAATCCAATTCTCCACTCAAGAGCAAAGCATATAGAGATTCGACATCACTTTATAAGAGACCATGTTCAAAATGGAGATGTTTCAATTCAATTTGTTGACTCAAAGAATCAACGGCGGATATATTCACAAAGCCTTTGGAGAAAATTCAATTTGAGTCTATACGCTCCGGACTCAACATTTTGAGGTATGAGGATATCAAAGTCTAAAGACTTTGGACTCGAGCTAGCAAGACTTTATCTACCGGTCTTGGCTCGACCTTCGACCGTAAGTCTTTCTCTCTCCAATATTATCTTGAAAATGTACGATCATCGACGTGTTTAAATTATTGCATCGATTCATTTTCAAAAAGGTAGTTATTTTTGAAATGGCTATTTTTGCGGAAAAAGACAGTTATTTTGAAAAGGCATATTTTTATTTCCTTTGTGACGGTTCGTTTACTCTTCTTTTTAACCAATTGTGCAATGTCGATTTCTCTTCATTTTTCTATTCACTTTCTCTCAAAAACCCTAGAAAGCATCGATCCTCAATTCTCGTTTGTCTTCTTCGCTCAATCTTCAAAAAGTTGTCATCTTTTCGGGAAAGTCAAGCAAGGAATCTTCCAAACACTGAGAAAGATGTCATCTTCACGAAAGTCCTCAAGAATCGCAAGCAGGGGACCACAGAGAATGAGTGAGGGGCCTACGCACTTCGATCTTACAGAGGAGGAAGAGAATCCTGAACAGCAAGCGAGCCCACAACTTTCTCAGCAGCGTCATTCTTCACCATCTAGTCCTCAAGGAGATGATCATCAGCAACAGGAAGAAATCATCGAGGATGCGAGACCAGAAGAGTTCAAAAGCCCGCTTTTATTTACAAGCTTTATCGTGCCTTAAAAGGAATTCGTACTCCTTTGAACTATGTTGATGAGTTTCTTAGAGACAAAGGATATAGGAACGAATATATCTTTCGCGAAAAATGGAAAGTATGGGAATCGCTCGTAAAGGGGTGGCCGAGGAAACCCTTGCAAATATCCCAAGTGATCCTCGTGATTGGGGACCGAATCAGAGATGGGAATGACGATGACAATCTGTTCAGTCTATTTCAACCGAAAATGGGTATTGCGGCTGAAATTCAAGGAAAAAGGGGAGATTTGTTCAGATCAAAGGAACAAAAGGATTTGTACTCGAAAATCTTTGAAGCATGGGGTAATAAACCCTAGAAGTGTGGACTTTGATTTTCTGGATGCTATGAAAGTGAACTTGAGGGAAAAGTTCGTTATCTTCAACTTGAAAAGTTTTACTCGACTCAACCGAGGCCTATGCTGGATTAACTGCTTATTTCTATTCAAATCTTAGCTTTTTGGATGCGAATAGATTCTCTTTCAGCGTTAAAGATCAAGACTATGTTGTGGATATGGACATGCTGGCAGATGTGTTAGAAGTTGAGAGAGGCAGATATCAACCAATCAAAGTTTCCATTGCTGGGGCCACACTTGAACTGGTGAAGGACAGGAGAACAGATGAGAAGATCACCTACTCACGGATGAATGCATTCAACATCTTGCTCCACAAGATTGTGATCAATTGCCTTCGGCCGAAATCAACTTCCAAAACTGATGTTTCAAGCTCTGAGGCAAAGTTGATGTATGCCATCCTCTGTGGTAAGAAGTTTTCTCTCCCTCATACTGTTATGTTTCACATGTATAGAGCAGTGATGAAGGACAGAGGTCAACTCCCTTACCCAAGCCTTGTTACAAAGTTATTCAGACATCTGAATATTTAGCCTCCGCAAATCTTTTGTGTTCGATCATGCGATCATATGGTGGTAGGACTGAAAATGGTGACCAAAATGCGTCTGAAGGAACTGAGCAAGGAATTGGAGAAATTCAAGGAGAAGACTCCTTCCAAATCTCATCAACTCTCTTCGCCGCTAAGAGAAAAGGGAAGGAGCCCATGGCTGCTTCATCAAAGAGAAGAAGAGCTCTCCTTGTTGAGGATGAAGATGATGACGAAGACATCACTATCTCTCGCATTGGCCTTGAAGAATTTAGGTCGTCTGTTCCACGTAAAAGAATCGGAACAAAAGACGAAAAAGAAGCGAGAGGAGAAGGAAGAAGAAGAAAGAGAAGCAGAGGAGAAGGAAGAAGAAGAAACGAAGTGAGCAAGAAGCAGAGAAAGAAAGACTGGGAAGAAGAAACAAGAAAAGAAGGAGAACCCGAGGAAATCTTTTCTCCACTCGAAGGCATGGAAACGGGGAGATAAGGAGAAAGGAATGACGTCTTCATATCCCGATGCAAGTGAAGGAGCGGCCGCTCGCCCGTGCACCCGGAAGATGTTTATGCATCTCAATTTCCAGAGGAAGGTCATGAAGTGTCATCGCCAAATCTGCAAGACTATGCTGATCTACCATCTTCTGCAGATCGAGCCGAAGCAAGTACTCAGACTGATAATAGAGCAGATTTTCGCAGAATCATGGATATTCTCTTGGAGATGAAAGGTCAGATTTATGCCTTGGGATGCGAAGTTCAAAGTTTGAAGACTGAAAGTCAAGCTTCTTCATGTTCATTGAATGATAAGATGCAAGCCCTCTCTATTCAGAATCAGGCCAATGCCAAGAGTGAGGAGGTTGTTTAGCTGAAGGAAGACTTTAAAAGGCTAGAAGGCATCGTTCAGTCTATGGAAGATTTCCAGCTTGTCCGCATTCCCAAGACTTCATCTCATCCTTTTTAATGATGACAAAAAGGGGGAGAGATGCATGATTTGATCAAAAACTTTCAATCATTTTTTTTTTGAACTGTTTGTTGGATTGTGTTGTTGTTTAACTATTTTTACCAGACTTTGACTTTGTTTTGTGTCTGGATAAGATCCGAACTAGACTTGGACTTGACTGCTTCTATTAACAAGTATTGATATCTTATGGATGGTTTTATTATATACAAGACTAACCTATTTTCGTGGTTGCATATTCTAGTGTTAATCTTTTAGCCATTCATCTCTATAAGATATGCATATGTGTTTGAGAAATGTTTTGCGGGTCAATGTTATCCAAATCTGGGAAGGTTTTGTCACCATCAAAAAGGGGAGATTGTTGGAGAAATCCTCGTGAAGTGTTTTGAAGTTGACAAAACGTTTCCATCGATTTAGTCCGAAGGTCGCCAGACTCGTTAGTTAAAGTCTCGAAGACTTCCGGACAGCCGAGACTCAAGACTCAAAGTCTATCCTCATTGATTTGTCTCTAATCCGTTGAAGAAAGGTTATCCGAATGGATGTTTTGTTCAGGATTTATCCTTATCATCCGGAGAAGATCTCGTGGCTGGAGAAGACGTATCGTAATCCTTTGATTGATCAAGATTGATTCAATGACTGAAGATTCGATGATTGTCTAAATATTATTGGAAGGTTTTACTTATGGAAACCAAGATCCTGATTGTATGGGCGAACAGGATTGATGGGCTATCAACACGTTCCTTTAATAGCTCGAACAATCTTCCTAGATGATTCCGTCCAACGGGTAGATTGGAGGAATTCCTTTAGTAAGTGCCAATGGGTATGGCATAAATGAGTATATAAGGAAGACGTTCTTAGCTGTTTGAGGTGTGCGTGATAGAAGAATTCCAAAGTCTGAAGCTCCAAATTGTTTAGACAAATCCTTTGAGCGAATACTTGTATACAAAAGAGAGTCTATATTTGTGAGAGACCTTGAGGAGGTGTGGTAAAACATCTACATTGTGGAATCAAGGCAAAGCTGTGCTGTAACTTCTCTTTTGATCATAGTGAAATCCAGCCGGTGGGCGTCGGTGCGGAAGAGTGGACGTAGGCTTGGAATAAGCCGAACCACTATAAATCCCGTGTTCAATTTTCTCTTCCTTACTCTCTCTACCTCAATCGTATTTCATTTCGTTAATTAAGAGAGAATTTACCTTCCATCATATGTTAAGAATCGCTTCCGTATATCGATAAAGTATTTAGGCACCTATTCACCCCCTCTAGGTACTCATACTAGCAATATCACCCATGTGCTGTTCATTAATTGTTGCAGTTCACTATTCAGCCAAATAATCCTCCTCTTTGCATTGGTAAATTTTCCCTGACTCCATTTTAACAACTTTTTTTCCACTATCTGCAATTTCTCAACCAAATTGAGCTGTTGGAAATCGGAAGCAGCCCAAGTGTCCCTGACGAGGCTCACACATTCCTCCTCCTCCGCCCAAAAGGCTTCATACTTAAAGCTCTTCCTCTTCCTTTGTTTCGATGGGCAAGTAGATAGAATAATTGGAGTGTGGTCAGAGCCAATGGCTGGTATGGCTATACATTCTGCTATAGGATATTTAATACGCCAATCTGAGTAACATAATACTCTATCAAGACACTCCTTGACCAGATTTTCTCCTTCTCTTTTGTTTGTCTAGGTGTAAGCACACCCTTTACATTCCATATCCAGCAAAGAACAGTGGTTGAGGAAGTCCTTGAAGGCTGCAAGCCTCTAATTTGCAGCTCTTTTCTTTCCCACTTTTTCCCAGTGATATAGGATTTCATTGAAGTCACCCATACACAACCATGGCAAGTGATAACATTGACTCTCTCTATTAATATTCTCCCATAATAGAATTTGCTCCTTAAATTCATTCAAAGCATGTATAAATGAAATGTGCATACGTTGGTTGCTGGCTGGTAGATGGCATCGGGTGATGATAACATGTTTCGTGAAAGAGTCTATAGTTAAGATTACCTCATCATCCCAAAATATTGCTAAACCCCGCTGTACCTTCTGGATTCACTATGAAACAATGCTGAAAGTGGAGTCTCCGCCTCAATCTTAACACCTTATGCTCCTGATTTTTAATTTCCATAATAAATATAATATTGGGCCTTTCTTGAGTCGTTAAAACCCTTAAAGCTTGAACTGTCAAGGGAGTGCCCAACCCTTGACAATTCCAGCTTAATATCTTCATGGATGAGTTGGTGGCTTATTAGGGCTAGCCACCAGAGCCCACTGAGCAGACTTGTTCGCCACACGAATAGGGGTCTCAACCAGCTGAGTAGTGTCAACCATTACTGTTTTTTATGATTGTGCACCATATGTGCAGAATCTTTTTCTTTTTTTGAGGAAGACAATTTAGCGCTTCTTGTTTTCTCCCTTGTTAGGCCTTTTTCCCTAGCTATATTCTCCGCCATTTCTTCTTCAGCTTCTTTTAACTGTTCTTGATATATCACCATGACAGATTCATCATCAAGGCAATTGCTACCTCGCTTCTGGGGGCCCTTCTCTTTGAAGAGTACTAATTCTTGTGAAGAAAATGTGGGGTTACCTTCCTTTGAGTTTAGGTTTTCGACATTGCTCAGTTCACCAAGTTGTTGGGTTTGCTGCATTACATTTTGCTGTTGTTCTAGTTTAGGGACCTACTGAATGGGAGTTTTGGCACACTTTCCTCCTCCTCTGGTTGTAGTTCTTATTTGCCATAGAAAATTTTTCCATATGGACTAAGCTCCCGCGCCTCTGCTCGAAGCCAATGTCCAAAACGACCTGGTAAGTTCTTTGCTAGCCTTGACTCCTCATATGGTATTTCTTGACAATAAGTTGCATAGTGCCTAATCCTACCACATGAATAACAATAATGTGGGAGCCTTTCGTACTTAAACTCTACCCACAATCTTTTTCTGTCAAGATTCACAAGTACACCGGTTTTGAGGGGGTTTTCCAAATTCAACTTTACTCTAGCCCTGCCAATCTTGTAGTTGCTGTTCCCTTTCGCTTCTAACTTTACATCTACTACATCTCCGATTTTGGATGCTATTTCCCTGACTACTACATCTGTTACTCTCCCGATGGGTAAGCCAAAGAAATTTACCCATAAGTCATAGTGGTTAAATTCATAGCAAATATCAGGGGTGTCAGGGTCACATTGCTTTAAGACTAGTAAATTACTCCCAAAGGACCACGGCCCTGAATCGAACACTCGCTGTTTTTCAGCCTCCAACTGGAAAGAAAACGAGAAGTATCCAAGCTCAACGACAGCACAAGTAAAAGTTTCATTTTGCCAGGCTTTTTTCATTATGCCGATAAATGCATTAAAGTTTGTGCTAGGCTTATTAAAAAAAACTTCCCAAACAGAGTTTTTCGGCATGTTTGCAGGTTTTCCTCAAGAATGTCACCTGTAATATCTACAACATCTTCCTCTGACAAGAGATTGCCCAAACTCTTACAGAGGGCATCTTCTTGTATATAGGAACATAATCGAAATAGAGTATTAAAGCTGGCCTGATAGATTGTGGAACCACTAAATGCGGGATGATGAAATCCTATGTGATTGAAGGGAGTCTGGGTTTGCAGGTGAAGATAGATGGAAATTAGCACCACTAGTTGATTATGGTGGTCTTGGAAATTTCTTGCTGAAGAACCGGACCGTACGCTCGAAATAAGAGTTGTGATGTGATTTAGGGCACCGCTTGTGAGCTAATAGAGGGCTTTGTTGGTAGAGAAGGAGGAATGGGGTTAGGGTTTTCTACCCATCCTTTTAAATCAAATCTGTGGTATTGGGAAGGAAGAGGGTGGAATGCAGTAGTGATGGGTGGTGAGGATGCAATTCAACAGTGGGAAAACCTACCGAAAGGTAGGAGAAGACTACTCAGGCGGTAGAGCAACAGCTCTTTCTTCGCCAGCTGTACAAAAGGCCAAAAAATATAATTGGGTTTCACCAGCAATGATGCACCTAACGTAGCTTTATTCTCTCTCTCTCTCTCTGCTGCGGCTACTCTTTCTTTGCTAACTGTACAGAAGGTCAAAAAATATAATTGAGTTTTACCAGCAATTATGCGCCTAAGTAGCTTTGTCCTTCGGTTTGATGATAAGGAGCAACCCATCTTTGTTGACCTCACTCCAATCAGTGTCGGCGAAATGGGTATACTCACTCCAAGTCCTTCATCTGTTGGACTTTCCATTCCAGAGCATCAACGTTAACATCGTCCTCCGCTCCCAACTGTTAAGACTACAATAAATAGCAGCAGCTCAGCCACTAATAATGCCACCAAGAATAGGAGGAGAAAGCATATGAGGAAGAAGTAGAATCTATAAATGCTGCCAAGAAGTGTACAGGAAGAAGAACCACTGTTAAAAACAAAGAAAGAAAAGAAGATAAAGATAAGGGTGATGCTACGGATTGTATTATTACATATGAATAATCTGCGAAGCTTGTGAAGCCAAGAGTTCTCTCTCTCTCTCTCTCTCTCTCTCTCTCTAAGCTAGAGCTCTCTGTTTAGCACTCTATTCTTGTACTTTGTTTATTCTTTGTTTTTCCGGTAATCAGTTAGTTTTTCTCTTCAATTAGGTAGTTGTATTTTCTTCAACTGTTCAATACCTGTAGAACAGATTCTTGAGAGAGAGCTAACGTAGATATAAAAGGAAAACTCTCCTGATGTAGATTTCGTGAAGTTGAAATAACAGAAAAAGCATTTTCATCTCTGTTTTCTCTCATTTTCTCTCCATCACTTCCTGCTCATAAACTTCTTCATGGTATCAGAGCCATGCATCCTGAAGAAGTCATCTCGATGCTACATAAAAATGGCTGAATCTACAGCAGATTGAAGTCAAATTCAAAGCTTCATTGATCTTTGAGACATCTATATCTTCCAACAAATCTGTGAGTTGGTATTTCTCATCTACATCTAAATCTTCATCATCAGAAATATACTCGTAGCAACATACTGCAAAACTAGTAGAGTTTGTGTTTGCAACTAAAGTTGTTCGAAGATCTGGAAGAGTAGAATGGCAACAAGAAGTTTGAGATATCCATTTCCTATTCATGTCAATATCTCGAATTTTGTTACCATCAAATTAACTGAGGATAATTTCCTTCTGTGGCAAGCCCAATTTCATAGGTTCTTAAGAAGTCAAGACCTATTTGGTTTTGTTAATGGAGAAGTTCCACCACCTGCTAAAACATTGCAGGTCCAAGAAGGAGGTCACACTACTGAGGTTTCTAATCCTGATTATAATGATTGGATCAAGACAGATTAGCTTGTATCCTCTTGAATTATTGGTGCTGTTTCAGAAAACATACTCAGTTTGATAATTGGCTTAAACACTGCATATGAAGTTTGGCAGACTTTGCTCAATCGGTTTACACAAAAATCTATGGCAAAGGAGTCTGAGTTAAGGGGAAAACTGCAGGCTTGTTAGAAGCGTGATAGAACATTATCAACATATCTCAGAGAGTATAAATCAATATGTGATCAATTGAATGCAATAGGGAAACCAGTGGATGAAATAACAAGATTGTTTGGTGTTTTGGAAGGTCTGGGGTATGAGTATGAGAGCTTTAAAACAACAATTTATTGTTTAAAGCCTCAATAGAATATGACAAAGTAATCTCACATTTAGAAAGATTTGAAACAAGGCTACAAAACTATTCTTCGAATCAGTTCAGTCCAAATCTAGCCTACTATGGCCAGAGGAAGACTGAAGTTATACACAAAGAAGAGTTTAATGAGATTTTGTACAATGAATAATAGCCTTGGAAGTTCAAGAGAGAATAGTCATGGAGGAAGAAATTATGGAAGAGGAAGGTCATTCAATAACAGATATAGAAACTTTAGATATCCTAGAAGAAGTATGAATTACAGAAATAATAGTTTGAACTATGAACAGGGAAGTCAGCAGCTTAAGTAGTTTAATACCTCCTCTACTTTGGGTTTTGGTCAGGGATTCAGACCATATAATGGCTTAGCACAAAGGTATTCAGATACCAAGACCTATCCATCTTCAAATTTAACTCTTCATAAAAATATGCAGGTGGAGAAAACAATGTAAAAACACTGACCGGAGTGTCAAATCTACAGAAGACCTGGTCATGATGCATTACACTGTTGGTATCGATTTGATAATTCCTACCAAGCTGAGGAGATACCAACAGCTTTATCAACACTACATATTAAGGAAGCAAATGGTAATGAATGGTATCTAGACACTGGAGCAACAACTCACAGTACTGCTAATGCTGGTATTCTTCATAACTTTTCTAAGAATGCTGGTACTGATACAGTCATGATTGGCAATGGTTCATGCTTACTTGTTAAATACATTGGTAATGCATTGCTGAATACTACTACTGATGTCTTACCTCTAAATGATGTGTTGATTGTTCCAGAAATTAAGAAAAACCTTCTTTCAGTTTCTAAACTAACAAATGATTATCCATGTTCATTTGTCTTTGAAAAAACTGGGGTGTACATAAAGGACATCATCACCAACACAACCAAGATGCTAGGAAGGAAGGTTAAAGGACTTTACAGAGTAGATCCTTATGCTGCAGAGGTCTTCTTCACTCAAAGACAAAGGATTGCTGGAGAGAATGTTTGGCATCAACGTCTAGCTCATACAAATCAAAATATCCTGAAGCATATGAAGAATCAAAAGCTAATTCAGTGTCATATAGAACCACAATTTGTATGTAGAAGTTGTCAACTAGCTAAGAGTACTGCTCTACCTTTCCCATTGTCGAATTCTACAACTACTAAACCCCTAGAACGAATTCATTATGATATCTAGGGACCTTCTCCAATTAACTCTTTTCAGAATTTCAAGTACTATGTCATTTTTGTTGACAACTTCTCTCGGTTCAGTTGGATCTATCCATTGAAGCTAAAATCAGACTTTTATGATATTTTTCTCATGTTTCAGGGACTAGTAGAAAACCAACTCAACTGTAAGATCAAGATTTTCCAATGTGATGGTGGAGGAGAGTTTATCAGTCACAAGTTCATAACTCACTTACAAAACTGTGGCATTCAACAGCATGTCTCCTGTCCACATACACCTTAACAGAATGGAATATCTAAAAGAAAACATTGTCATATAGTTGAACTTGGTCTGGCTATACTGTATCATGCAAAACTCCCATTAAAATTCCGGGTTGATGCATTTGTGACATCTAATTATATTGTCAATATTCTTCCCACTCCAAAGTTAAAGATGCAGTCTTCCTTTAGCAAGTTATATCAGCATAAGCCAAGATATGATCATCTCAGAGTTTTTGGGTGTGCTTGCTATCCCTGCCTTCGACCCTATGCACAACACAAGCTTGATCCACGATCCCTTACCTGTGTTTTTCTAGGATACAATACTCACCATAAGGGATATCGATGCCTTGTTCCTACCACTGGTCATGTGTACATCAGTCGACATGTGGTATTTGATGAGACCTTCTTTCCTTTCTCTTAGAAATTAGCAACAACTTATTCAACTTACACACATTTGTATAAGCTATGGATAGAAGAAGAGAAATTTTTACAACCTTCCAGTACAAATTACATAAACACTTCATTATCTCATCATACAGGTTATGTACAAGACCCTACAGTTGAGCAAACAGTTGAACAAATAATCTCTACTAGTTCTACAGAACCAGCAGTTCCTGTTTCTACAAATAAATTACCTATGGATCAAGCTTCTTCTACTTCTCAAAATATTTCACAACAAGTAGAAATACATGGTTCCACAACAGAGACAACAGCTGAACCAGATATGGAACAAGCTGTTCAAACAGCCTTACAAGGTACACTATCTACTCATCCTATGTAAACTAGATCTAAATCTAGCATCATCAAGATCAATCCTCGATATGCATGCCTTACTAAATATCGAGTTCCCCCAGAACCAAAGTCAATAAAATTTGCTCTAGCAAATCCAAGATGGCATCAGGCAATGCAAGAGGAAATGGATGCTTTACATCAAAATCAAACTTGGTTATTAGTTCCCCGTACCAATGACATGAATGTTGTAGGCTGTAAATGGGTGTTCAAGACTAAATTTACATCAGATGGCAGCCTCAATCGATTGAAGGCTCGACTAGTAGCTAAGGGGTTTCATCAGGAAGAAGGAATAGATTTCACATAAACCTTTAATCCTATTATTAAGCATGCCACTGTTCGAATTATACTCTCTGTGGCAATAATAAAACACTGGTCTATACATCAACTTGATGTCAAGAATGCCTTTTTGCATGGCACCTTAAATGAAACAGTTTACATGGAGCAACCCCCTGGCTTTGTACATCCACAGTACTCTCAGTATGTTTGTCTTCTTCAAAAATCACTTTATGGACTACATCAAGCACCACGTGCTTGGTATGACAAGTTCAGTAATTTTTTACTTGAAGCTGGTTTTTCTGCAGCTCAATTGATCCTTCTTTGTTCATACTTCATAAAGGTCAAGAGACATTACTTCTATTGCTATATGTTGACGATATAATCCTGACTGGTAGCTCAGATAAGTTGCTGCAAATAAACACTTATTCACTCCCTCAGTATTCAATTCCATATGAAAGACCTTGGCCACCTCCATTATTTTCTTGGAATTGAAGCTACACGAACATCCACTAAGTTATTTTTGTGTCAAACCAAATATGCTCTTGACTTACTCTCTCGCGCACATATGTCTGACTGCAAACCTATTGCCACACCTCTTTCTCTTAAACCAGTCACACTGAAAACAAATGCTGATCTTCTTCCAAATCCCATAGACTACAGAAGCTTAGTAGGTGGTGTGACATCCTGAAATTCGACCCCGTTTCGATAAAATGAAATGTGCATATCATCGGCGCGCCTATGGTCCTTTTTCTCTGAGCTGATCACTCACGAGTTAGCCAACCTATTGGGTGAAGCCGTTAAGGGATATAACCATGGTAAAATCCCTAAAAGCTACCTAATTGGTTGGATTGGACTAAAATCGCGTCCGGTCGATTTTAATCATGAAATTTAATTCGGTCTCGGGAAATCGAATATTCGAGCGTGTCACAATTCATTTTTAGGACCGTCTCATCGTCTGTCAATTTATTGACGAGTCCGAAATTTCAATAAAGAAATTATCGGGGGATCAATCGAAGATCAAAAGAAAATAGAAAGGAAAAGGAAAAGAGAAAAGGAAAATTGAAATAAAGAATTATGCATTTCCTTTTTTCTTTTTCCTCTCTCTCCCTCTCTTTTCTTTTCTTTCTTTTTCTCTTTTCTTTCTCTCTCCTCTCCCCTCTCCCCTCCCCCTCGTGCAAATTGCCCCCACCGCTCACTTTCTCTCCCTCTTTTATTGACCGGTCAACCCTTATCTCTATCTTCTCTCTCTCTTCTCTCTCCTCTCTCTCTTTCGCACTCTCTTCTCCCCCTTCTGTTCGAGCGAACCATGAGCCGAAGGAAGACGAGAAACCAGAAGCTGCAGCCCCGTCGCCGCCCGTCCCGCCGCCGCACCGCCGCCCGCGCCGCGCCCGTGCGCCCGCCGCTCACCGCCGTCCCGCCGTCCGCGCACGCCCAGGCCGCGCGATCCAGCCGCGACCCAACTCTGTTCGCTCCTGTTCCAACCATCTCCGGCCACCTCCGGCCACCGCCTAGCCCCGCCGGAGCTCCCCTGCGACCCCCTCACCCTCCGCCAGCTTCCCCTCGCCGCCCTAGCCGCCGGAGCAGCCTCGATCGGCTCCGTCCAGCAGACCCACGAAGTGGGTTTCCAGCACTTCAGCCCGCTTTTGGGCCGTTTCCGGCCCCGAACCCGAGCCGTGCTTTGGAGTTTGTTGTTCCTCGTGCCGCCGCCGTCGGATTGATCCGATTTGCGCGCGATTTGGTGAGTAATCTCACTAATCCCTGATTAATTGGCTAATTATGCTTAGGTTGGTTTAAATTTAATTAATTATGTTTAGGTTGTTAGATTAGAATTAATTAGTAATTATTAGTCAATTGTGATGCGATTTAGATAAATTGATTGTGTAATTAACAAGTAGACATGGTCTACTAATTATTGGAAGTGCCTCGGGATTTTTCCCGACCCTTAGTGGGCTCCAATTAGGCTTTTCGGGCCTAAGTGGAATTTTTAGTATTTAAATATTAATTTTCGGAATTAAATTAAATAATTATTTATTTTCCGAAAATTCAACTGAGATGGTCTGGAACCGGAAAATTATGCTAATGACCGTGGTGAAGTCCGTTTATTTGATCGGGCTTTATTTTGAGCTAAATTGAATTTTTAATATTAATTATTTAATTTTCGAAATTAATAAATTAATAATTATTTTTCGGAAATTAAGATTTTGATGGCCGACGACCGAAATCTCGTGCGATGGTCATGGCGTAGTCCGTTTATTTATTTGAGCTCTACGTTGTATGGAATTGAATAAATTGTGATATTTTAGGGATTTACCCTAAATTGATTGGAATTGATTGAGATTGAATTGTTGATTGGTAAATGGCCAAGTATGTTATTCAGCATTTATATTGCTTTGTTGAGTTGATTTAATTATTTGATTGAGAAATCGTTGGGCATTGGTTGTCAGTATTGAAAGTAGATTGCATCGCAAAAAGAGGACACGTGGGCTCGGTGAATTGGAATGTCACCTCGGAGAATGCACGTGAGTTCAGTGGTTGAATATTTCACCTTGGCGAAAAGGTCGCCTGAGAGAATGCACGTGGCTTGGAGACTTGATATGTCCTCCTTGAGAATGCACGTGGCTTGGTGACAGAGTTTGGCATCTAAAAGGGCACGTGGCTCGGTGATCTGATGCGTCACTTTGGTAAGCGAGTACCTTAGAGAATGCACGTGGGCCCAACATTCCGGAATGGCATCTAAAAGGGCACGTGGCTCGGTGACTTGATGCATCACTTTGGTGAGATGCACCTAAGAGAATGCACGTGGACCCAGGCATCTAAAAACGGCACGTGGGCTCTGGTGACTTGATGCATCACTTTGGTGAAATGCACCTAAGAGAATGCACGTGAGCCCAGGCATCTAAAAGGACACGTGGCTCGGTGGCTTGATGTACCACCTTGGCGAAGAGGTCGCCTTAGAGAATGCACGTGGGTCCGAGGTTCGAGGCACGTGAACTCGGAGACCTGGAATGTCTTCCTAGAGAATGCACGTGGCCTAGCTTGTAAATATCCCACAGTGGGGATTGATTAGTATGACATGTAATCGACTAGTTCGATTTATTTGAAGTGAATGGGTGTTTATTGTGAATTGTACTGACTTGCAGGTGGAATCTGATGCCAAGGTAAGTCCTCTGCCCTGTGCGTGTTTAGGCAGCCTTTAGTATAATGGTTTACTAATCGGGCTTAGTGGGGTAGAACTCGCTGAGACATAGTCTCATCCCAGTTTGGGGAAAAACATTTCAGGACCCCATTGAGGAGCTGAGGAGGAATCTAAGAAGGAGAACTCGGAGGTGAAACCTGAGTAGAAGGATTTTTGGAAGAAGAAGATAATACCGAGAGAGATTTTGAGTATGACCTGAAGGGATTGAGATTTTATCTTCTTTGATATCTCCATTTTGATGTGAATAGAGTTTGGAATAAAAAGTTGTGAAGTGTTTGGGTTTGTGTTTTGTATAAAAGTTTGGTTATAAGTTTCAATATGAAAAATATGGCCCTGCTTTTCTATCCCATTGTTTTATTGTCTGGGGATTTTAACTGCTTCCGCATGTGCTTAATAAATGAAAGGGTCGGCGATACATTGTCCTGGGATATCGCATTATAAAATCGACCAAGAGTTGAAGGATGTGCGCGTGCCCGAGGATCGGGACGTGACAGGTGGCTTACAATATCTCATTATCACTCGTCCTGATCTTGCATTTGCAACAAATATCTTGTGTCAGAAAATGCAACAACCCACTGTTGGTGACTTCCTTAAACTAAAGAGAGTACTTCGTTATGTAAAAGTAACAATTCACCTTGGCATCTATCTTCACTCTCGAAGTTCTCTCAATTTATATGGTTTTTCTGATGTAGATTGGGCTGGTTGTGTTCAAACTAGATGATCTACCACAGGTTTCTGTACTTATCTCGGCTCTAATCTCATCTCATGGGCAGCCAAGGAACAAACAACTATTTTCGTTCTTCCACTGAAGTAGAATATAGAGCACTTGCTTCGGCAACAACTGATCTTACTTGGATCACTTTTGTTCTAAGAGATATTAGCCTTCCTCTACACTCTCCAACCTTACTATTTTGTGATAATCAATCTGCAATATCCCTCACAGCTAATCCTATACTTCATGCTCGAACAAAACATATTGAGGTTGATTTTCACTTTGTTCGAGAAAAAGTTGCCTCTAGATCCTTGTGTGTTAGATATATTCCCAGCAACAATCAAATTGTTGATATTTTACAAAGTCTTTATCCAGACTAACACATTCTTCTCTTTGTCTCAAATTAGGAATTGGCTGTTCACCCTTGCCCAATTTGCGGGGGGGTGTTAAGATGTAAATAGCAGCAGCTCAGCCACTAATAATGCCATCAAGAACAGGAGGAGGAAAGCATATGAGGAAGAAGCATAATTTATAAATGCTGCCGAGAAGTGTATAGGAAGAAGAACTACTATTAAAAACAGAGAAAGATAAGAAGATAAAGATAAGGGTGATGCTACGGATTGTATTGTTGCATATGAATACTTTGCGAAGCTTGTAAAGCCAAGAGCTCTCTCTCTCTCTCTCTCTCTCTCTCTCTCTCTCTCTCTCTCTTTTCTCTCTTCTCTCTCTCTCTCTCTCTCTCTGAGCTGGAGCTCTCTGTTTAGCACTCTGTTCTTGTACTCTATTTCTTCTTTGTTTTTTCGGTAATCAGTTAGTTTTTCTCTTCAGTTAGGTAGTTGTATCTTCTTCAACTGTTCAATACCTATAGAACAGATTTTTGAGAGAGAGCTAATGTAGATATAAAAGGAAAACTCTCATGATGTAGATTTCGTGAAGTTGAAATAACAGAAGAAGCATTTTCATCTCTATTTTCTCTCATTTTCTCTCCATCACTTCCTGCTCATAAACTTCTTCACCAACACCATATTTTTCTTCTCAAGTCCAACCTTTCTTTACTCTTCCGGTTTTCTTGCTTTGATCTCTTGACTCATGGCTTCTGTCCTATGATATGCTTCATGTGCTTCCATGTTCTGTTAGATCTGGGTTTTGGGTTTGGCGACGGTTTTCCTGTCTTATGGGATCGGACTCTTTTAAGGATACTCGAACATCATAGTTTTGTTGCTTTCTGAACTATGCATGTACATTCAAACATCACATGGCTTTTTGCAATTGCATTTAGCTTGATATAAGAATGTTTAATTCTTTGGATTAGCTAACTTTGATCTGCATTTGGTTTCTGCTAATTCTGCCTCACCCCCAGCTTCTAGATTGCCCTGAGAAATCTGGTCATCTTTAGTTTGTTGTGAGCATAATTTGAATTTGCAGCCCACCCAAAAGAGAAAACCTTACGTGTTCAGAGTGAAAATTCTAAGTCAATTAAAGTGAGAATTTGCAGACTATCAAGAAAAGTGCTATTAAGTTATAAATAAGTCATATGGAAATCAGGTAATACTTTTTTTTTTTATCAATAACTTTTTAACACTTACCAATTCTTTCAGGAATTTATCCGCATGAAAAATATCCGTTTGTTTTAAAATGGAGTAAGTAAAGTCGTCCCTGTGACGTATGAGAGTTAATGCATTTTTAACAATTTGCGTCTGGATGGCCTCTTCACTAAACAAGAGGTCTCTTGTAAATGGCGTAATTATGACTTTTTGGGTGTTGAATTGTCGTGATCATAATTATTATTACTTTTTTGACCAAGATCATGTGTTCTCCGTTAGTCCAATTCTAAGGAAATTTGTTACCCTCGCAACAGTGGGGTGAATTTTATTTTATTTTTTTGGATATCCAGGATCTGCCAGAGCCTGTGGGGTGAATTGATTTTTCAAGATATTAAAAATCAATTTTGTAAAACCTACCCCTATAAAAATTGTGCTTCTACTACCAAGCATACTAGCAATTTAAACAGGACAAAACTAAAAAGTTTAGAGAAAGAAAAATTGTAAAATGAGAATTATGAAAGTTCAATTCGGGTATACATACTCCTCTTTCTAGCTCTAATAGCCCAAATAGACTGAACTCTACTAGCTATGCCAAGAGTACAAATACCATCTTGTTTAGAAAAGTACTCAATCGGTCTTAAACTTTTCAATTTTGCCAATTTAATCTTAAATATTTGTATAAAATTCCAATATATTCCTTTCAGTTATTTTTCGCTGGAAATTTCTAACGTGACATCATCGTTGGCCGTCCTATGTAGCATACCACTATGCCCACGATTTTCAGCTAAAATTGGCGAAAAGATTAGATTGAAATTTCACACGAAAGTCTAGTTGATAACCAAATTAGTATCCATGCAATAAGTCTAGGATTGATTAGACAATTACTTGTTACAAGTGTAGAATTTGCTGCCACAGAGAACTTGACTTCCTTCTACAGCAATCCCGCTATACACTGAGTAACTTTTGGACCCTCCAATAGCCATTCTCACATCTTGTTCACACGATATAAAGGTCCTTTTCTAAATTATAAACCACACCTCCGACTGTTTACAAAGAGTCCATTATACATTTTATCTCTTGCCTAGACACATAGTGTTCACTCTAAGTATGTAAAACCACCCTTTTCATATGTTTACGAATGGGTTTGTCCCTCTTGCTAATAATTAGACACAACACTAAAATGGGTATTACAAGTTTACGAAAGACACGAACTCAAAAGTCCCCCAATAATACTTAAATTCTCTTGTAGTACTTATATCTATCTAATCTTCAATTAAAAAAGAAAAATCTCAGCAAAATTCCTTAAAAACACATGTATAAAACCTTGTTACAATCTAGGCCATCAATCTGATCTTCTATTAATGCAGGTTTTAATCATATTGTTTCGCCAACCTTCTGAGCGAATTAGTTCCTTTTTTTTTGCATAACTACTCTTGGGATGTCACATTTTATTGCTATGACTTGGGGCTTTGATTTAGGAACTCCAATAGTCATTAAATTTATCCATGGAGAGCGCCTGCTAAAAAAATCTGACTGCTTTGCATAACCTAGTTTGGTTCTACACCTTTCCTCCAGCAGCTTTCCTAACATAGTAAAACCTTACTTATGTACTTGTAAAATCCGAACCAAGCTTCTGTATGGTTTAAACATGAACATTTGCACACTTAAATGAATTCTTTAAATCCTTGGGTTAAATTTTGATATTATCATAATCTTTTTAGTATATTTTCCAAGCAGTTTCACCATTTTCAACAATGACAAACCTATACCATTCCTTCAATAAGAGTGAGTTATGCACATAAGCATGCATATTCTGCAAAACTATTTGACTGTAAAACCAGAGATGATTCATGCATGCTTCCACATGCGACATTTTAATAGACCATATAAATATGTCTGCAAAACATAATAAACTCCCCTTAATATGTACACATAGTGCGATTCTCCCCCTGAGTATGTGCTTCTCCCCCTTCTTGTTTCTTAAAAAAGCATTAACATCAGATGCCCAGGGATGAAAACCATATAAGCAAAAGCATTCATTTATTTATATATAAGAGTGTTCTACAAAGCATATTCCGGAAAAATTAATATAAAGGAAAGTGAACACTAACCAAAAGGATCACAAACACCGATTTCATCCATCAAGCTAGAAACGTATTGTTATCAAGAGGTCTATTCAGAATATGAGAGAATTGCAAATCGATGCTAACAAATCCTTTTCATTGATTCATGTTGTGCTGTGGCTGCCATAATTAAATAAATAAATAAAAGAATCATATGAAAGAGTCTCTCTTCTTGAAGTTTGACCTAGTTCAGAGTTCCTCGAAATGGAAGCCACCCCCGTTAATTAGCACAATTAAATATTTTATTAGAAATCCAAAATTTAGGCAGTTGAATACTTGGCCAATTTTTAAGACAGTGTGACTCTAAAAATTGTGCTCGTATTCAACTGAAACACAATTACTAAAGAAAGACTTACCGATTGCTTAACAATGTTGCAATTACACTTTTTTTCAAATCCTTACATTAAGGATGACACGTCCTTATATCTCAATAAGGGCCATTGACTTAACTAAGACATTTTATCTGTTCCCTTTTGCTGATCAATATGTCATGAGGTTTGGTACACAACTAACTATACTATTATAAATAATTTGATTCTGTTGAATACTCAAAACACATAAATCTGACTAATTGGAGTTTGAATGACTGAAACTGCGACAACAATTGAGTAGAAATGTAAAAGAGACTTAGGGTTGATGCCTGATTATATATCGAAATACCATGGGTTTGACATATAGACCTCCTTTTCAAAGCCCCGTATGCTATTGGAAATATGTATACGTATTAGGAGCATTTTGTGGGCTACTACATGGTGCACTTGTTTTATATTTAAAGTTTCAATGGGTCAGTTTTGTCTACTAGTAACATTCTCCTCCAATCATACTTTCAGTTAACAGGTCAAAGATTATGGACATTATCAATATGAAAATTTAATCAAAATCAAATACGAGTGATGTTAATATTTGTGTGATCCATCAATGAAAGTTATGGCTAAAAAGAGTTCATCCAGCTAGAGCGTTACATGTGCAAATAGAGATAAAATAAATTTAGAATTCTATCTGTGAGCTTTTACATCATTGACTATGGTTGCTAACAAGCATTTTCATTGCAAAATTTGACAACATTTTTGGATGGCTTTTGGATTATTGATGTTGATTACATAATTCTGTCGTAATTCAGTTTTATCACGTTCAGATTTAGTTTTCTTACATTTATTTGAATCTAAGTTACTATTATTGCACATGATTGTTGACATCTGAATTTCACTATTTTACTTAAGACTTAATAGCATTAAAATTTAGGAATAAGTCGCTAAAAAAAATTAATTTAAAAAAAAAAAAAAAAAAAAAAAAAAAAAAGAGAAGAAGAAAAAACCTTAGGGGTCGGGCCGGATCCGACCTTTGCCCGGCCCGCCCCCTTCCTCTTCTTTTCCCCCCGCGCGGCCCAATCCTTTCCTTTCGGCACGCCCGCACCCCAGCTGTCTTCCTTGTCCTGTCTTCACGCGCAAACCTGCAGAGGAGGACAGACAGCACGCGACCAGGCGGGACCGGCAGAAAGAAAAGACAGGGTAAAGCAGAGAGTAGGAGGAGGGGCAGAAAGAAAGTGGAGCAACCAGAGAAAGAAAAACAGAGGGAGAGAGCTCGAGAGGGAGGAAGAGAACCGGAGAGGAGGAGGGAGTCTCCGGCACTTTATCGCCACCGCTGCCGACGTCTCCTAGCCGCCGACATTTATGAACATTGATCAAATCCAACAATTTTCTAAAATTTATTTGAAAGGCAATTGCATAAAAATCGACAAGAAGTAAAATGTCAAAAGGGTACTGACCTTCTTATGACTCGTGCTCCTTTCTCAAGTTATAATTTTATGCTCTTTTGCCTGGTGATCTCGTCCTATCCATTCTAAAAAGGAAAAGAAATAACAAATTTATTGAGATGTGTGAAAATATAATAACAAAAATGAAACAAATTATGCAGATTCATAATATTCAGGCCGAGATAGCAAAAAATTCACAATCACATCTAGAAAAAAGCAAGTTCGTTCAATAATTCATATGCTTCATAATTGTGATCGAGGAAAGCGAACATTAAAATTAAGCCAAATTTATTCAAGACCACATCCCAGAGGAAACAACCAACAACTACATGCCACATTTGACATTTTCCTTTAAAAATAATGACAGCAAACTCCCAAAAAATGATGAGAAATGAATAGAATATCTATGAACTATTTTAGCAACCAATATGCCCTCAAACAATGTCATGACCCAACTAAATCACATCTAACCCAGAATATCCAGCAACTACCATTGCAAATGACCTATGGTAAGGTGTTAGTCTTTATTTACTTTTATCTGTTTCTATTTGCTAAAAAACGTTTGGTTTTGCTAAACGTTGGAGCACCACTACTGTTGACATCTCCTTCTATAATTGCAGTTGGTACCTTTGGATATTTGTGGTCATCTTCTTATTGCTCAATGTCCATGGTGAGAAACCACATTAATCACATATTGCAATTTCCAAATTTACGCGTCATGAATACAACAAGGTTTACTTTTCATTATTGTAGTTTTTACCCCAGCAAAACATGGCTGAACACAATTTAGGCATGGTTTGGCATGGCGATTCTAGTCCTCATATTGAGAAGGAATTTGCACGGAGTTCAATGGTCCTTTCCGGAGAAACACCTAGGCTGTTGATGCTTCTGAGCATACGAGAGTCAAGAGCAGTTAATATCAAGTTACCCACAACATAATTCCCATCAAAACCCCTAAAGTAACGCTTAAAGGCCAATCCTATAAACGGGGGATTTAACTATAACTGATGAGGGGCTGCAATCAATTATGCAGGCTGGCATGCATACTTTTGGATATCTTTCATGCATACTTTTGGATATCTTTTGTTCTCTTTTTGGTGAGTAGAACCGTGTCCCGGCATTGGGCTGCTTAAGCCACATTGTACATCTCTTGAGAAATGAGTCATAGTGGGATTCAGTTTATTAGTTATTCTATTTCCTTTTCTAGCTCTTGCTGTCGGAACAAAGCTGGAGCACGTGATAAATCAATTAGCGCAAGATGTCGCGGAGAAGCATGCAGCCGTGGAAGGGGACTTGGTGGTTCAACCTTCTGTTGATCATTTCTGGTTCCATAGACCTCGCATTGTCCTGCTGCTCATTCATATCCTCCTCTTCCAAAAAGCTTTTGAGCTCGCTTTCTTCTTCTTCATTTGTGCAAGGGATAAAAATAGCTGAATTGCCAAAAGAAAATAAGTGCTTACGATTACTTACTGGAGCTTCCATGGGGAAAAAACCTGGCAGGTTCAATATAGTTTTGACTCGTGCATAATGGGACAAGTCGGTTTCATAATCCCAAGACTCGTGATAGGGTAAAAGCCTTCTTCCTTCTCCTCATATGTGGATTTATCCTTACCAATATCACATGTATCTGAATGGCTAGCTACAGGCAATGTTGTCAGGGTGTTGGTTCACTTCATGTGCAGCTACAGCACCTTGCCACTCTATGCGATAGTTACCCAGGTGACCAATCTAGGCACATCGTTTTCACGGTTCATGACTATTTACTGCAACATGATATTGAAACTGATGGCATACGTACTTGCGTGTTTGCGCTTGGTTGTTAAAGATGGGAAGCTCATTCAAGAAGGCTATATTTGAGGAACACATACATGAGGGGCTCAGCGTCTGGACCCAGCATGCAAAAATGAAGAAGAATGCAAGAATGACGGCGACTGGCACACGATTGACCACCCTCCCCGTGGACCCCAAAGTGACTTAACAATCCCTTGGCGAGCCAACGAAAGAAGCTGAGATCCAATATGATCCTTCCTTCCAGGGACCAAAAGAGATGTAGCAACCATTCGAAACATTCCCTTCCAATTTCCATGTTTCATCATCTTTAGACCTCTTAAATGGGAAAGTCGGCCTGCTTTCTCTACCCCGATGTTGATTATATTTCATAACCAGACACCAAACAACAGTCAACAAAAATGAACCTTCCATCAAGCTCTATTTTCTCTGAGACGGTCATTTCTCATTCTACAAGGTTACATGTGATCATTTAGATTTCTAGTTAGGAGAAGATTAGAGGATATAAAAATTTTGCTAAATTCTATCAATTGTTCGTCGCAGAGATAAAATCGAATATATCCACATCATATTATATATATTGTATGGTATAAACAACATGTCAATACAAAATGAATCTAAAATTTGCGCAATAGATATGATAAAAATCTCTCATAACTCTCTAACTTCATTTTTTATTTGCTAATTTTTTTTTAAAAAAAAATTCCTATATTTTTTAAATTTTTTCCCCTTCCATCATTCTCTAATAAAATTTTATTATATAGTAAACTATAGTAATATATCTAAAATACTAAAGTCCTAAAATATGTAATATTCATAATGAATATATGTTTATATATTGATTAATATTATAAGATAGAAATAAATAAAAGAGGATTAAATAAAAATGAAATTTTTGCTTTTTTGTTATTTTGAATTTTTTTATCAGAATTAAACTATTATTTATCTTCCAATATTATTTTAATTTTATAATAAGAATTTTTTTTTTTTGAGAAAAAATCTTTTATATTATAGATATTAGAAATCTTATTTACCTTTATCTCACCTCTCCATAAAATAATTATATCCATGCTATAGCCCTCTTAAATATTGAACGAACACCAAACATAAAATAAATATTATATCCTAAATTTTATTCCGATTGTCAAATTATTCCACACATTTGGACTTTTAATACTTAAAATCCGATTCTAGGAAATGAGTCAATAGTAAAAAGTGAAATTTTCTTGGTGCGCAATGTTGCAATCTTGCAGATCATGGAGTAGGATATTTTATGTACCAAGACAGTAAACTCAAGAGAGCAATTGCCTTATATGTATCTTCTTCGGCATAATTTATTACAAATACAAAAGGAGATACAAGATCAATAAATCGTGATTCAATGCTTCAAATTATTCCGCCCAAGCTATTTTTGCTGTCATAGTGGAGCTGCAAAACCAAGTTATTTTGCAGACATTAACTATAAAAATGGTTTCAATAACAAAAAGTAGTGCATAATTCAACAATCATTACCCATTAATTTAAACCTTTCATGATTAATCAAGAAAGTGGTTTGAGACAACAGCTCAAACATAAACATCATGACGGTAACTGACTATTACACATATTCTGCAGCAAAATAGCCGCCTATCTATACTTCCAATACGCAAAATTCTCCTTTATCAAACCGGACCCGGCCGTACCGACCGGTCTAAACCCGGGTCGGGTCAAACCGGACCCGACTCATTTCGCCCTTTTTTAAAATTAAAATTATTTTTAAAAAATTTTAATTAAAAAATTAAAAATTAAAAATTTCGAAAATTAAAAATATAGAGTTTGGTTAGGAATTGTCATATCTTGCATTTTTACAGTAATATTAGGCTTTTATTTTCTTACACCTTGATTATATTGCATGTTTGATTCGCATATTTGATTATGTTTGTAGATGTTCAATTGCACGTACTCAATTTTACTATAATTAAGATCTTCATAACTACGATTGTTATTTTAATGATTGTGTATTCATATGATCAACTCATATGTTAGTGGATATGTATAAAATTAATCTAAACTGTCGAACAAAAATCATTAAATTTTTAAATGAATAAAGATTATGTACAAAAATGGCACTAATTGGTTGCGTAGTAAGTGTGGCATACTTCCATGCCTCACTTGATTTTTTTTTTTCTTTTTGCAAAATTCTTAAGAATATCTAATGTCATGCGAGATATAGACTTGGAAGAGCTTGTGCTTAATCATGGGCCTTTTGTCCGTCATTTAATCTATCCCCTCCCCTTGAGGGAAGTTTGCGACAATGATCTAAGCTCCAACAATATTCTTACATGACATTTTTTGCTTGTTAATCATGTGACTTTAACGATGTTGTAAGTTAAATCGATTACACGTAAAAAGTTCCTATCAATAATTGACACAAATAGTAGTAGTGGACCGACCACATAACATTAGATTGGCAGTAAAAAATCTAATTTCAAGAGATCAATAGCCTAACTGTAGCAAATATCGAACTTTGGCACCGTGAATGAAATTTCTCAGTGTTAAAAAATAATTTTCCTTCTCTTGTCGCGGCCACAGAGAAAATCTTTTGACACCGCCACTACAAAAAAGGATCGTGTTTTCTTCCATCACAAATTTGATTGGCAAGTTATCAAAATCTGAAGAATCATCCTAGAGACCGATTCAAGGACAGCAATTGATCTACTAGTTGGCAAGATTACAGAGTTGTCGAGGCCAGATTGGGTGGTGAAAACCAACACAGCCCGTGAAGGCAAAACGTGCGACGATTGATAAGCCAATGCAGCGTTCTTTTAGAGACCATATTTAGTTATTCACTTAGGTTTATCTACGGGGCTTCAATTTGTACTTTTTAGGAGATAAAAGTGGGTGTTAGGAGGCCGGGACTTGCATATGAGATGTGTTAGAAATTAAACCAAATTAATAAATGTCCTCAATTGACTACGAGTTGCTGATGTTATGGAGAAGTTATCGATATTAATGGTTGTCAATGCCGATATTCCAGAATTTGGTACCGATGATTTTGTTTGGTAAATTTTTTTTTTTTTTCAGTCTTACTCTATGCCTACTTTACACTCACTCTCAGACTTCTGCCCTGCCTCTTGTAGGGCTTGGGAGTCGAAACCCACTCCTGAAACTTACGCGTCCCCACCCCATCCCTCCTAAGAAGGTGGGGATTTGAACCCCACATCTCCCCCTTCCATGTTGGAAGGATGGCTACTGGGGTGAATCCCACTGGGGTGAATTGATACGGATGACTATCCGATGCTCGAGTTAATTAGATTCTTTATTGTAGCATTGTTTTTTAGAAGTCTATTCGTATTTTTATTTCATGATTGTTCATGTTTCTAAGTGTAATCAATGTTTTGCAAGTTCTTAAGATTTTATCACCTCAGAACATTAGCTATATTTATGAGTCATTTAGTTTAAGAGTTATGTGTGAAGCGTATAAAATTCGAGTCTTGTAATTGTTTTCGATAAGGTGAAAAAAAGGTGAAATAAACAAAAAGGATAGCTGTCTCCTTCTCTTTTTTGTGTTGTGTTAGTGAGTGTTTCAGCTTTAAATTATCTCATCAAGATCTAGCTTGTATTTGTCTTTTACAAAAACTCAAAATTTTCTAGTTTTGATGCCATATGAAATTATGAAGGAGCATTATTAGCTATTATAGAAGTTTAGATAATTAGATGGATGCATTATTCAATACTTAATTGATATGACGCCTCTTTCACGACCTGTGTTACCTTTCAACAACTAGATTACTTGCACAGCTTGGGCTCAATGGACGGAGAGCTGTCTATAAAAGTGGAGGATGGTGGGATGAACAACTCGATCGCGGAGGAGGTAAAGAAGGATGAAAGAGGACATTTAACGGAAGTGTCAAAAGGGATTCTGAAGAAGAAATATGGGGAGGTCGACGGGAGATAATGAATAATGCATTGGCGGCTTCCGCGGGGGGACAAGATCCGGCAAAAGCTTACGAATATGCTCGAAAACTGGCGGGTGTCATCAAAGGCGGCAAGGTTGACGAGTTCCTTTCCACGATCAATGTAAATGATCCATCGTTGCGGGACATCGATTGGTCTGCCGTTTTAAATTCCCGATTGGATTGGAACGAATCACTGCTCCACGTGGCAGCAGAAACCGAGAAGGACGACATCCTAAGGCTTCTGGTTGATTATGTTGGTGACCACCTCATAACCGCCCAAGATGATTGGGGAAATACCCCACTCCACCGGGTCGCCCAGTTTGGGGGATCTACTGGAGCTGCAGAGATGTTGATTCACCGGGCAAGAGACCTCCCCAACGTCGAGGACAAGAACCTCCTCTTGAGGATGAAGAACAAACGTGAAAACACCGCTGTGCACTTCGCCGTGCGCTCTCAACATGCCAACTTGGTGCGCTATTTGGTGTACTGGAAGAACGCGAGTGAGAAATCTCCCCTGTACCGAGTCCTCTACATTAATGACTCCACAATACATGAGGTTTTATTTTCACTCTCGTTGGAACCATCAAGGATAGAAGGCTTGCCGCCCATTCATGGTGCCATTGTACTTCTACGACACGGTACGTACCTAAATCTGCTTATGTGGAAATATATTTATCTTTTACTGGACCGACTCGTCCCAAATCTGTGCAATCACTTTTTGCTCTTACGAGAACCCCTTACCAGTTTTTACTTAAAATTCCCTACCCTGCTTGTTAAAGTAGTTGGATACCCATCGGTTTAGTCGCATAATAAACAAAATATTCACATTAGAGCATAATAGATGGCTTAAATATTACAAATACAACCATTTCACTAGAAACTCATGTGTTGTCGATCTTTGATTAGAAAAGCTATAAAGTGCAAATATTTAAGATTGATGACCATGACAATCTGGAATCTAACAATGACGCCATTTTGTTGGTTGCGCAGGCGTGATTTTTTCATTGGAAAAAGAGGAGGTGAAGGTTCCGTCACTCTGAGCAAATTGATGGAATATCGTAAACCGTTAATTTTTTTGTGACCAACATTCAATAGGTTTTTAAGAAATTAACAAAAGTGGATCTAAATAAAGAAAGAAATTTTTGACTTTTTTTTTTAAACGAATACAAGTTATCATAATCTTTGCAGAAAAAGCCGATACCGTAGTCTAGCCTAAATTACCTTGACCATTAAAAATATTGAGATAAAATTCATCAGACACGCAATAATCAATTATGTTGAATTTTTTGGCTGTTAATGCCATGTATCCCAAGTTTACTACTTGAAAAGCGCAACTAACGTTCATTGATCATCAGATTGGTAGATGGCATTCATGTGTTACAGTCATATCAAATAGAGAGAATTGTCCAAAAAGTTCTAAATTTATTGTACGATTATCGATTCAGTTATAAACATGTCAATTGTGTCAATTTAACCTCTATTTTAGTCCTAAACTTTTTAAAGATTTGATAATTTAGTCCTTCTAATTAATTTCTACTGGAAATCAATTTCTTATGGAAATCGCTAACATGGCGGTCTAGTGAAAGCTAGCCATCCTACGCGATGTTGATTGCCTTTGTGGTTTTTTTACAATATATTTTTTAATTTTTTGCATTTTTTTCCTTTTCTTTTTTTTATCCTTTTTTCCCTCTACCAGCCTTAGACGAGGGCCGCCCTTCGACCCTTGCGTAGAGCAACCCTTGCCCTTGCTTGACTTCCACTAGGCGTCAACCGTTGATGGTTAGCGAAGGGAAAAAGGAAAAAATGAAATTAGAAAAAGAAAAGGAAAAGAAAAAGACAAAAGGAAAAGAAAGGAAAAAGGAAAAAAAATTAGAAAACTAAAAAAATTGCAAAAATTATTCGCGTTAGTGTTGACTGTGCCATGTAGGACAATCGGTACTACTAGACCGCCATGCCAATGATTTCTAATAAAATTGGCTAGAATGACTAAAATGACATTGTTAAAAGATTTATAACTAAATTGGCAAGTTATTAAAATTGTTATGACTAAATTGGCATAATTGAAATATTTAAGACTAAATTAATCATCATACAATAGATTTAAGCCTTTTTGGATAATTTTCCCTATCAAGTATAAATTCCAACCCTAGATGCAGTAATTTTATTTTTATCCTGTCCCAATTTATTAATCCAAGCACATGTTATTATTTACATTGCACAACGTAACATGTTTGAGGCTCTCTATTTAAACTGATCATGCAAAACAATTTTAAATAGACATAAAGTGAAAATGCGTAACAATGTATTGTGTGATGCAAATAATAAATTAGCATACCCAATAAATGTATGTGTCTAAACTTACGTTGCACTCATTGAATAGATTATAGAAGTCAACCTGCACACATAAAGTTCACAATCCATTTATAAATGGCTTAACTTATTTGTGATAATACAATTAAACCTAATTCTACCATATTTAACCACGTTTCATGTAGTGAACATGTACGTAGAAGGGCTGTTTCATAGTTTGTCAGCTCATAATTCTAATAAGCACTTTAGAAACTATACAAAAGATCCCATTGAAATTGGATTTACTATATATTTCTTATTCTTACTGTCCAATATATAAAAATCCTTTTATGAAGTACTACTGATTGAAATCTCGTAATAATAGTTCAATTTATTCTTCATTGAATGCAAAAGTAGATGACATTGTGGAATGAATCGAGCGTTGCCATGGGCTTTTGTAGATAGGCACTTTAATTAGGTTATCATGATAGGCACTTTTTTTAAGGTTCATATCAATTAAATAAGGTAAGGTTATTTCTTTAAATCTAGTAATGTTCTTTCACTTGGGAAAATTATCAAAAAAGTCCTAAGTATATTGCACTTTTGCCAATTCAATTTTGTCAATTCAGTGCTAAACCTTTTTCACTTCTTACCAATTGAGTGTATTCGACTAATTTTGATCAGAATTCATTGATGTTGATAATTTTTATTAATATTTTAATCCTTTTTAAAAAAAATTATATTTTTTCGATTTTCTTTCTTTCTTCCCCCCATTCTTCTTCCTTTTATCAGTGGCCGGCTACCAATCACCAGTGATGGCCAGCTACTGGCCATGGCTGGGTGAGTTGACCTTGCCGTAAGTGATGCCTAGCCAGGCAAGGCCAAGCCCCAGCAAGGGTCAACCTCACCTAGGTTAGGCAAGACCAACCCTTGCCCAAACTAGGCGAGATAGCCCGGACGAGGGTGAGCCCCTTGTTCGGCCACATCTTACTGAGGCATGCGAGGCTAGCTAGCTTGGCCATAGTCGGTGGCTAGCACAAAAGGAAGAAGAAAGGAAAAAAATTAGAAAAAAAAAAATCAAAAAAATATTTTAAAAATTGTTTACATTAGTGCCGAACTGTCCTACATGACACCGCTAGTGTCCACGTCAGTGAATTCTTATCAAAATTGGCCGAATGGACTCAATTAGTAAGAAGTAAAAAGGTTTATAACTGAATTGACAAAATTAAAAAAGTTTATGACTGAATTGGTATAAATGCAATAGACTTAGAACTTTTTGGACAATTTTCACTCTTTCACTATTGTATCTAGAATGTAACTGGTTATCCATATTGAAATTTGTGGCCTGAATTGCTCCGTCAATTTCAAGAATGATGGCATCCGTCATGCGAGCACCTTTTTTTGTATTTGTGTAAAATTGAAGTATGTTTTTTATTATAAATTATTGGTGAAATATTATTCTATTTCATAAAAAAATTCTTCTTTTGAATAGACTAAATGCAAAATTCTTAATTCGTGTTATATATTAATGTAAAATATAGGGGTCAACGACAATTAGAAAATTCCTAATTATCGCTGTTATATGACTGATGAAATTTGTATATGTACGTAACAATATTATTAGAGTATATTTTATAGGAAGTATTATAGAAATGTAAGAATTTTCAATAATTGCTCATTTGCGGTTTTTGAAACTCATTAGAACTAATTTCAATAAAACTAATGCCTCTTTTGTTGAACAAAATTCATGGTATAAGAGGCAAACATAGATCCTAATTTGAAGCAAAATAAATGGAAAGTGGAAGAAAAACACTCTTTGTGAGGAAAATAATTAATCCCTTACAAATTAGAGCCCTATAAATCACTTTTAGAGACAATTCTTAAAGAAAAAAATCATTATATATCTATGTAGATGTTACAACAGTCTAGATTAATTTGCAAAGTTCATTGAACTTTTAGTATTATGGATGTAATTTTTTTGGCGATGAAATGAGGCTTGTTTTATTTTGTGTCATGTCATCACAGCTTAAATATGTGGTCGTTATAGCTAGGATATATATGACTCCATGCAATGCACATACAAGATAGAGCATATAATGTGATTTATTGAGTAAAAATATCTTTCCCAGAATCACTAAAATTTCACAAAATATATTTGGTCCATTCACAAGATATAATGGGATTGAGTAGCACAATCCCCAAGGATGAGGTTATCTCTAAATCACTCTCGCCTGTCTTTGAAGTCCAATGGCCACCCACAATCCTCAAACACCGTTGGAATATTCTCAAACAATCGAAACACCTCTTTCACATTATTGAACCTCTTTACTAGCACCTCCAAATTTTCATAGTTGGGGCCAAAAAAAAATTTCTTTTGGTGGAGCCTTTTCCCTTCTGTAATTTGTGATTTATAAGCTCTACTATCTTCGAAATAGATTCTAGTCACAAATTTTACTTAGATTTTACTCAAAAGTTTTGGTAAATATATAATCTCTTCATTGAGCTGAATAAGTGCCGTATACCTTTACGAAGAAGATGACGTTTAATCTAGAGAGGTGGAACAATTTTAAGGGGGATTTGGTATGGTGCTGTGGAGGCTATTGCAATGTTCTCAACAATTAAATAAGGCCCCGTTTGGTTGGACTTTCCCAAAGGGGCTTTTGGGCCCCGAAAGCCCCTTGGGGAAAAATTTTGTGTTTGGCAATCATTTTCAAATGCTACTTGGCCAAATGTCGGCATCCTAATCTTTGGCTTAATCTTTGGGAGGACCAGCTTTGAGCATTGGGCATTTCGAAATGCCGGTCCACTTGTTCATCTTCTTCCCCCTTTCTTCTTCGTTCGTCTTCTTCGTCTTCGTCTTCCTCGCGGGCGAGAGTGCGGCTTCTCCGCAGCCGCCACGCCCGCGTGGGGTCCGCGTCCCGGTGACCACCGCCAGGTGGCGAGACCCGCAACCCGGCGGCGTCGCACGGCGGGCGCGAGCTAGGCGACGCCACTGGGTCGCGCGACCTCGGGTGGCGTCACCTAGCGCGGGCGGCCCAGCGACGCCGCATGGGTTCGCGCGACCCAAGCGGCTTCGGGCTGGCTCGCCGCGCCGGTGACGCCGCCGAGGTCGCGTGGACCCGAGCGGCGTCGCCTAGCTCGCGCCCGCGTGCGACGCCACCCGAGGTCGCGTGGACCTCAAGTCGCTAGATCTGGCCGTCGGCTAGCGCGTCTTGAGGCCAAATCTTATCACGGACGGCCAGATCTAGCATCCGCGACCTCGGGCGCAGGTCTGGTGGTCCGGCAGCAGATCTCGGTTGGCCGGTCAGCCGAATTCGATTTTCTGACTTAAATAAAAATAAAAATACCAAAAGTCAATTACAAAGCTGAATTTTACCAAACGGTGTTTATACTAAGTTGCCTTTCAATGCTACAATTTACCAAACGGTATAACATTCCCACAAACCCCTTTACCTCAAAGATATTTGTATTCTCCAAATGGCATTTCCCCAAAGTTGAACCAAACGGGCCCTAAATGCCTTGATACTTGCTAAAATTCGATGGACATAATATGAAAAGATCATTTTCCTTTTCTTGATCTTGCCCTAGCTTGCATTACGTCTGCCGACTCTATAGATACTTCATGTTGTGGACATGCCATATAAATTGCTATGTCATTTAGTAAGATTTTTATAGTGAAATCTTAAGTACCTGTCGATGTCATTAACTAGTTTTGGCATTGCAATCTAATCTGTTATTGTCGACTATCAATACTAGTAGTGATTAAGGCACGTCAAAGATGTCCTTACTCCAAAAAGGGTTTAGATATATAGAGACCAATCAAGCTCTAACCATCCTAATTTGGAGCTCTTGATCCCAGGTTTATTCGACCTGATGCTCAAGAAAAACATGAAGCTATTTGCAATGACCGACTCAACGGGGGCAATGTGTTCCATTTAGCAGCTCACTTGAATATCGCCCGGGTATTCGAATTCTTACGACCAGAAACTGAAATTTGACCCGAGTAAGGGACAAGAATGGAGATCTCCCATTCATATTGCGAGCAAGATGGGTTATGTTGAACATATCGAGAAGCTGAGGGAAGTATCACTTTTGCCAAATGGGCAAGGGCAAACCGTTCTTCATATGCCGCAAAATATGGAGAGTCTCAGTAGAGATATATACTCAGCAATCCAGATCTAAGGAGGATGCTGTTGAATAAACAAGATAATGATGGAAATGCTTGTTGGCTGTTGACATTGCTCGACGACACAAGCCAGAGGGGTATAAGATTCGGCATGTAGGTAACATGAACAGTCACTATTTTATTTATTAACTTACTAGAGATTTCATAGACTAATGCATTAGTTAAGGCAGATCTGGTATTCAAATCATTATGTCTCCCAGCCAACTAGATAGTAGAAGTATTGATCAAATTTCTAGAACAGCCGAGACTCTCGGATAAATGTTTGCAAGTCCCTAATTTAGTCTTGATAGGAGGTAATTAAAATTTGTGATCATGAATTTCTCTGCAGTTAGAAACAAGTAACGTGTCTTTCATAACACGGAGATAAAAATTTATATATTTCGTTTAATTGAGCCTCTGAATACGGTCATGAATAAAAAGGCAGGGTTTGTCAAGGTTGCATTCTGTTTTTCATAAAAAGCCAGGGGTCAATGTGGCAAATTTGACCTCTCCAAATGTAGCACAATCTCATGACATTATCATTTTGTCGACCTATGAAATGATTGCCCACATAGATTCCATTCATGCCTCTTTTTTCGTCTAAAACGAACTTGGTAATTTTGTGCTAATTCTTCAAAAGATCAGAAACTGCGTCTTTAGAAGCGAACGTTTCCAGAGTTCATTCCGTTATAAATATGGTATAAGTTTGTTCTCATTTTCCTTTTACATGCTTCCGATCTCAGCACTTGGCATTCCTGGTGTTGCTTTGCTCGCTCGCGGGAAAAGGTCCACTTAAAAACCCGGAGTTATTCCTAGTTAGAGCGGAAGCTCGAGATGAAGAGTTATCAGTAGTCCGCTCGCAAAAGCGTGCCGAGCAGGAAAAATCGTCAAGGATTACATCAATTCCCGTATGGTGGTGGCAACGCTTGTGGCCACAGTGACTTTCGCAGCTGGTTTTGCAGTTCCTGGAGGATTTAACGGCTCGGACACAGCCTCCAAAGATGACCAGGGCATGGCTACGATGTTGGACAATAGAATGTTCCAGGCTTTCGCGATTTGCAACACCATCGCGATGTTCTGCTCAATGACTGTGGTCGTCAACCTCATCTGGGCGCAGATAGTTGATGTCGACGTTGCAGTCGCTGCATTCCAGCGCACAACGCTACCACTACAAATTGCACTCCCGGCGATGTCCACCGCTTTCTTAACTGGTGTCACCTTGACCATTGGCAAAACTCCCGTGGCTTGCTAACACCATATTTTATATGGGACTCGTTTTCCTCCTCATTATCTCATTTGCTAAATTGTTAGAGAAGCCTCTCCTCTTTAAAATCCTCGGTCGTCCTCTCCGTCGACTAACATTCTGGCTTATTCTCGCTTACGTTTATGTGTGGAGAGTTGAGACGTACATTTATGTTGACAATGACGCGAAAGATAACAGAAGGAAGAGCAAGACCTTCGCTAGTCCGCCTGTGGATGGTGCTGGTGAATCGGGGACCGATGACTCGGCGAAAGCAAAATGTGAGACATCCTCCAAGTCACTGATTTGAATTTGATCATTCCATATTATCTGTAATATGTAATAATAATATATGTTTTCCTTGGTGAGTGCGACTCACGATACGGTTGATTTCCTTTATGTCAGACCAAAGGTGATTGTTAATATATGTAAGCTAAACCATGTGTTTCTCTAATAACTTAACTTATTAGAATTGTTGGATATAATTCCATCAAATTTCATATGTTATTAAAGCAGAGGTTCTAAGTTCAAACATTTTCAGGTCATATTTGCTTCATCTATTATATGTTCTCATGTTTCAATCTTAGATCAATTCAAGTTCATGAGTAAAGATGAGTATAAAAGTATTTGTATTAAAGTATTTGAATTAAACATTGCATCCATCTAATAATTTAAATTTTTAGAATAATTAATTGTAGTTCGAAATTTCAAAGTGATACACACTTCATGTAAATTAAATGGATGAATGGCTCATTTCATCCGTTTCATTGCCCTGGAATCTAATTGTTAACTTTGAACATGTGGAAGCTCGTGGGTTTATGAAATCGCTCGTCTGGAGTGGCCACGTCCGATTCACTTTGAACCAGTCCAATTTGCGGCACTCTCGAGTCATGAAATCCTAAGCACTCACTTAGTCACTTACCTGTCTAGTGTGCAAAAGAAAATAATTCTCATCGCCTACTCTCTGAGTCGAGACTTGGGTGAAGAAAACCGGAACAAAATAATTCTCTTCATTGCTCACAAAAAAATAGAACCAAACACCGAACTCATTTCCATTTACACCCGTTTCATTTCCCCACTTCTCCCTCCTAGGCGCCCAATTTCTGTGCACGCAAATGAGTTTTGGTGTTTGATTCATGGCGGGGTATAATCTAGTGAGCAGCGGGCGCAGAAGTCTAGTCAAGGGACGAGATAAAAGGAATTGCAACACGCAACTCAAGGAGAATTGTGGAAAAGTCTGGATATGCGATTTTCCTCCTCCGATCTCTGATTTTTATTTCAAAGCTGGTTGGTATTGACACGTAGAATATAACTCTAAAGTGATTCTGGACCTATTTATTCGACAGTGAACGTAGATAATTACAAAAAATAAAAAGGATCTCATTGTACAAATGTCTATTGAGTTATAAACTTTCTAAATTAGTCGATTTAATTTTAAACATCTTGACGATTTGCCAATATAATTATGCTGACCAATTTTGACCAAAAATGGTTGACGTTGACGCTAGCCATCCTATGGCACATGACCAGATATTGAGGTGAATGATTTTTGTAATTTAAAAAAAAAATTCTCAATTTTTTTCTTTTTTTTCATGTTTTCATTTTCTTCATTTTCCTTTCTTATATTTTCCTTTTTTTCTTTTACTTATTCCCTCTTCGCCATCCATTGGCCGGTCCATGGCTTCGGTGATTGATAGTAAGGCCCCAATGCCCTCGCCAGCGATTGCAAGGGCTGATGGATTTGCTGGGGCCACAGACTAATGGAGGGACAAAGGAAGAAAAAAAATGAATGAAAACTTAAAAAGGAAAAAAAGAGTTTTGAAATAATTGTAAAATTATCCACATTAACATCCGCACCAGATCCGGGCGAGGCCAATCTTGTCATGGCCTGGCCTAAATCGGGTGAAGCCGCCTTGTGCACAGCCCCGAGGCCTCATTTGTGCCCAACAAGGCTCGTCAAAGAAGCAAAAGAATGAAGAAGAGAAAAAAATAAAAGGAAAAGTAAAAAAAAAAAAATTATTAAAAATTGCCACGTCAGCGTTGAGCGAATGGCCAGCGTCGACATCAGCGCTAGCCAACCAAAATTGGTCGAATAGATTGAATTGACACAATCACAAAAAATTAGAACTGAATTGGCACATTTATAATGGATTTAGGACTTTTTGATCATTCTCCCGATCTATCTATTATCTCCATTTTTAGATTGCGACATGTGTCCATCCAATTTTAGTCCTCACTGCATCTCATCTAAATACCATCAAACCTTGGATGGTACTTGGAGATCTATGCAAATATTTATATATAAAAATTATATTGAGATAGTAAGTGTGCTCACCATCATCATATAAAAATTATCCTGGGGGATTAAATGTTTCAATTAATTACGGTAGGATGAGAAGTATTTTCATAAAGAACGGACATTCAAGAAGTCTTGCTAGATTGATAGATTGATGTTGCAAATGGTTCTCTTCTCAAGTAGCATGAAAAATTACGCTACTCAAATGTAGAGCCTCCTTTTTTTCTATTTTTTCGGCAGATCTTTCAAATCAAATTACAGGGTTACGACTATGAAACCTCACAGTACAAGTACAAAAAATACCAAATCAATCATCTATTAACTTCTCGATGCTCATTAAATCTGATTCACAAAATAGGTTGGGACCCATTTTGCTAGCCCTACTAAAATCTAAACATTTTAATAAATTAAGGATTTCTATGGCGTCCTAGTTCACAAAGATGTGCCGTTGTTGTTGACAAATCAACAGTGATTGATTTTTATGAACTCGTCGTCATATTGTCGACATTCCCATTATATATGAGCATAATAGCGAACTTTGATTTTCGAGCATCAAGATATAAGATTGGCTTAAATAGAATGCCAAATAGCCCAAGTGTCACAATTAGATAAGTCCAAACCCCAAACACATTCAACTACGGTTTTTTTTTTCTTTTAACTTTATTCACATATTATTAGACCGTACTTTATGGTTAATGATCATATATCGCGGTTTATGAAAGACTGTGGCACATCGATAGTTTTAGATGTTAGTCCAAATTCGAAATACTGGGCCAACGTTTGAGATTTTATTGGCCATTCGACATTTCATTTATTACTCATGAAGTCTATCAGTGCATGAAATTTACTGAAAATTAGAGAATCTCACAATACCAACAAAATATCAAGTTTTTTTTCAACTTTTTTACCCTTGATACACTCCACATACAGCCCAATTTACAAAATTCTACAAAAACCACTGCTCAGCAAAGACGAACAACAGCACCCATCGGCCCAACATGCTTAACTCCAAGCATAGAGTGACTCGAACTCTTCTTGTCTCCTTTTCAGTTTACCACAACCAGACATATTTAATACAGTACCGTGAACAAGACAAGATAGCGATGAGATCGGCTCAATAGGCATCAGGGTTTGCCAAGCGATAAGCCTCGATGGCCTTGAACATCCCGGACGCCTTCTCTTTCCCAGCCTTGATCTTCTCCTCAGTTATGTCCGCCTCGCCAATGGTGAAGTACTTGCTCGTGCTCTTGCACACCGAGCCTCCCTCGGGCGATGTGGTGATCTTCATCTCGTAGCTGATCTTCTCAAGGGTGGTGCCCAGCGAGTCGCCCTCAATGATGGAGTAGCTGTAGGTGAAGTTCTCCTTGTCCAGGGCCTCGACCTTATGCTTCATTGTCTTGTACTGACTGCCTATCAAGGTAACAAAAAGTAATATTCACGTTTAGAACTCGCTGGTTTCAACATCACGAGCAATGATCTTGATGGTGTCGATTGGGCCATTTAGGATGTTCCAACTGCAATCTGATACGATTGGCTTAGACATGGCCTGATTTCCTCGATTAGAGTCAAGTCACGTGATCACTTGTGTAAATCATCGAGATGCTTGTTTCACCGTCGAAGCACCAAAATCAGAGCAATAAGAGTCACGAGAAGTAGTAAGCAGCAAACGCAACAATCACATTAATCAGAACCTTTCTCCGAGGGCAGTCGATTCACTGCTCGACCCACATGGAGACATTCCGTCGCGTTTCCTCACAAGCCCGGTTTGCGATAAAAAGCCCTTCCCACTGATTGTTGGAAAAGGCGACCACTAGGAACTGCGCCTGTCAGCTTGTTTACAAGAAGCCAATGAAGCTTAAACGGCTCATGCTGGTGATAGCAGCTGGGATTGTACCCAACAAATCGTTATGCGAAACATTGAGATTTTCCAATTCAGTGAGCTTTGCTAAATTGGAAGAAATTGATCCTGCTAGTGAATTGTGGCTCAAGTCTAGGTGGTTATGTAGCGTGAACGAGTTCCCCAGCTCTGGCGACATGACGCCCAACAGATTGTTGTTGCTCAAGTTCAGGCTCAGTAAATTCTCACAATTTGCTAGCTCTTTTGGTATGCTACCGCTCAATGCCTTCTCACCAAAAAACAAGATCACCTGGCTTCGATGAGTTTTCTAACGAGGAGGTAATATCTCCGGCCAAATGGTTGTTGCTCAAGTTCAGCCTTATCAACTCCCCTAGATTTCCCATCTCGTCGAGAATTTTCCTGGTCAGTTCATTGCCGTAGGAAGTCAGAACATGCAACTGGGACAATTTCCTGAGCTCCGACGATGCGGCTGGCTTTAATTTTGTTACCATCTATCAGCAAATTCGATTCATACACTCTCCCCATTCTGCAGAGAGATTCCCGACAAATCGGCTGTTGCTGAGGCTTATAAAGTCCAGATTCGGTCTGAACGCACTCATGATACCTGTAGTGAACTGATTGCTGTCCAGACGGACTCTCGTTAGCCCCGGAAAATTTCTCAAGCAGTCAGGCGGCAGCTCAGTGAAGTTATTCCCATCGACTGCGAGATATCCAAGAGCAAAGTCGCTGCATATATCTTGCAGCATTTCTCCGATGAAGCTGTTGTTCGAAAAGGTAACGATCCCCAGAGAAGGGCTGTACTTGCCGAAATCGTGTTATGCCTCCTGAGAAATTGTTCTTGAACAAAGAGATGGACCGTAAGTTAGCAAGCCGAGAGATGGTCTCACAAGAAAATATTGTGTACACAAGTGATGCTACGTCATGGCTTTTCCTTCCCAGCCTAGATCTCCTCTTCTTCAACTTGAAGCGCCTTCTTGCTGTTGTACTTGCTCGTCATCTTGCAGACCGACCCTCCATCGCTGATGGCCTCAAACTTGACCTTGTAATTGATCGACTGGAGCTTGTCACCCAGCGTGTCGCCCTCGATCATCATGTTCCTACACATGAAGTTCTCCTTGTTGAGCTCGTCGATCTGGTGCTTCACATACTTGAAAGGACTAGCTGCAATTACATTATGGAACTCCTGCTCGATGAGTGTTGAGTGTACATACCTTCGGTGAAATTTAACTTGCTCAATGCTCCGGCTCCACCGTCGCCATGCACCAGCTCCACGCTCTTTATGAACTGAGGCAGAAGCTTCGGGATCAGGGTATTCGACTCGACAATCAAGGCCTTGAACATGCGAGCCGGATCAATCGGGCATGTGAGCTCTTGTGTGAAGCTGGTTGCACCCATGGCTATTGGCAATGAGAAAGAAATAACCCCAGAGAAGAGTGCTTCTGAGTCCTGTCAATGCCTCCTAATTATGGTTGGAATTATGTCAATGGGTAGGGTTGGTTTGGCAAGAGTCACGCTCGAGGAAAATAGGAGAGTCAAGGATTTGCAGCCTAAAGGAATGGAAAGAGGAATTAAGGTGGTCTCTTTTGTTCTTTCGGTCATGAAAATGATTTCGGTCCCTTTCAGATTCATGTTGAAATGTCAAAGTTTATGTTCCAAAAGATGAACATTCTCGTGCTCACATGGGCGGCCATCCCTTTGAAATGATTGTTTTTTTTTTTTTTTTAATACCAGGGAACCCCGGGCCAGCCGTTTCGTCGCGCTACGGCGGTACATAGCCGCCAAGTAAACCCTAGGCGACGCTAGCGAAAACCCACCACCCCGATCGTCACGCTTTAAATCGCCGATGCTTCCTGGGGTTTGATCCCCTCACCTTTCCCCCAAGGCAAGGGGTTCTTATCCCGACGGAGCCACCAAGGCTAGTGGTACCTTTGAAATGATTGTTGTGGAGTTCAATCTAACAATTTGCTGATTAGACATTATAACGAAATGCCCTTGTTTGAAGAAAAGTGTATTAATCAAATTTTGTCTCGTTTAATATGTAGCAAACAAGAATACTTCATTAGTTGGTGATATCATGTTAACTTGTCGCGTAATATAAACATCACATAATATATTTTTCATTTGTAATGCCCTAATGTCACGGTGGATCTGATTCAAATGTATGAAGTAAGGCCTTTGAAATCATTTTCATGGGTTGATTCAAACTTCACTAGCACCGGCAGTTTGACTCGGTCAAATTGGGTCCATAATCGGGGTGTCCCAAGATCAGCTCGTCCTCTAAGTTTTGGGGAGGTGGAGGTTCCTGCTTTTCCGTTATATTTTGCTTCTCGTTTTATTTTTTATCATTATCAGTGTTGAAGCATTTGATCTCTAATCCAATGTCCTCGTCAAAGATGTCCCCATCAAAGAGATAAGATAGGATTAGCTTATTCAAATAGCCCAAGCTTTACAATAAGATAAGTCCAAAACCTAAACACATTAACTTTATTTTTCGATAGCTTTCTTGACATATAATGAGAATGTACTTTTCATCAATGATCATACGCATAATAATTTCTGAAAGATTCTATCACATCAATAGTTTAAAATGTTAATCCAAATTCGAAATATAAGTTCGGATTTAGTCATTTGTTACTCATGAATTCTATTCTTTTATGGAATTTATTGAAAATTAGAGAATCTCCTGATACCAACAAAATATCAAGCTTATTCAACTTTTATTCCCTTGATACGCTATTTATGTAGCACAATTTACAAAATTCCACAAAACCACTTCACCAGATTCCTGCCACACCTTTCATTCTCTTATTCTCAGCAAATACAAGAACAGCTACGCTCTCCAGCCCCACAAACTTTACTCCAAACACAGAGTGACTAAAAAAAAAAAAAAAATCACCGATGACGTTCTAATTCAATGTTGTTGATTTTGTGCGTACAAAGTCCAAATCAACATTAATGACGTCATATATGGCATGCTAAAAGTTGTTCATGAGTTGAATTTTTGCAATTACGTGCCCAATGAATTTTGACGCTCTTGAGTGGGAAATCACTAAATTGTTAACTTTTTCCAAATGCCTGACGGTTTTCATAGGATTGGTTTGGTGAGTAGAGATAAAAAGTTAGCACGCAAGTAGTTTAAAAGCACGGTGTAAATTCAATTCTCCCAATCAATGAGCATAAACGAGAACATGGGGGCGAAAAAGGTTGTTACCAGCATTGAAAAAGTGGACTTTTGAGAAGCTCCAATCACTGAAATGTTGCGTATTCGGCAAAATGCAAGTAAGTCTAGTCATCGAGAGTTAGTATTTAGAGAAATGCATAAACAGATATTTAATCAATAGATACGTTTAGAAAAATGTCATACATAGCTTTTTTAGCTCAGTTATATAGAGCTTACTTTAGTAAGCAAGAGGTCTTGACTTTGATTCTCAACGAGATCCTTTGTCTTTTGACTTGTAATATTTCCTTTTTCACATTCAATCTTCTTCCTAACAATTTTTTTTGAAAAATTCAATCGAGCAAAAAATGAATTGCTTAATAAATGATAGAGCCAACATATATACATACTATATATGTGTTTTTTCTCAGTACAAATGGTTATACGAGGACCCAATTAGTAAGAGGAGGTCTTGAATTTGACTCTCAACAAGAGCATTTGTCATTCAAACTTTTCATAACAATTTTTTTTACTAAAAAAAAATCGATTGAGCCAAAGAAATTGTCATAATACATCATAAAGCCAGCATACACATATAATTCATTTTTCTCAGTACAAATGGGTATACAAGCACCCATTTAGTAAGTGGGAGGTTTTAAGTTCGACTTTCAATGAGAGCATTTATCTTCTGACTTATAATTTTTCCTTTTTGTAAATTCAAACTTCTTCATAATAATTTTTAAAAGATAAAAAACCACCAAAAACCTCAAACTTTGCCCAAAGTGACAAATTTACCCCAATCTTTGTATTATGATATGAAAAATCCCAAATTTTGCCAATGTGACATATTTACCCCAAACTTTTTTCATGACACAAAAAATTCTGAACTTGTATTCATGTGACACATTTACCTAAACTATAAGGCATTTTGTCTTTTACTTTTTAAAATCTTTTCTTTTCTTTTTCTTCTTCTTCTCTCTTCCCTCCGCTTGACCATGGCAAGAGCCGGTGGAGGAAGCCATAGGCGGGCTACCTTCACCGCCGTCGGGCGAGGTTGCCCTCGGTTAGGCTAGCTAGGGCCGCCCGCGCCAACGAGGAGGTCCTCGCCCGACCCAACCGAGGGCAGCCCGCCATGCCACCGAGTGCAACCTCACCTAACTCCAACTTCCCTCCGCCATGGCCGGCGAAGGGAAGAGAGAAGAAGGAAAAAAAAAGAAAAAAAAAAGAGAATAAGACGAAATGCTATTGGTGGGGTAAACGTGTTACGGTTTTCAAAATTTATGGTTTTTTATGTCACAAAAGAAGGTGTAGGATAAATTTGTCACTTTAGGCAAAGTTAGGGTTTTTGGTGGTCTTTTTCCTTTCGATCGAGACATAAAAAAAGTCACTTAATACAACATAGAGCCAACATATATAATATATTTTGTTCCTTTTTCTTGGTATAAATGAGATACCAGCACTTTCGTTTAGCAAAGCCAAAGTCTTGATTCCGACTCTCGATGAGAGCACTTGTCTCGTGACTTATAATCTTTCTTTCTTCACATTCGAACTTTTCCGTAACAAATTTCTTGACAAACATTCAAATTTATGTCTTCTTGATGCCGTTATAATAAGGGATACGGAACTCTAGTGTGAATGGAACTCATTGCTGTGATGCTAAAGGGAAGCGATGCTGACGAATCCTACGGGAATATGCGGGGACGGAAAATCTTAGAGTGGCGGTTAGATCGGGCCGAGGTTACCAAGGGTTGATTCTTGCTTATCGCCCTAATCGACTTACCTGTGTCATGCTCAGCCCTCACCCTTAGAAAAGGAACTCAAGAAAAAAATTCAGTCACTTTGCTCCATAATGATTAATGTCCATCATAGTTCAAGTAAGGAGATATAAGCAAACGTTCAAACAATAAAATAAATAGATCGACAAAATAAATTGGATACCAGACTTATATAATTCAATCGCAGTGACCTACCTCTATAAGAAAAGTAATAACGAATTTTATTGTAGATCAAACAATATAACGGAAATTATAACCACAGTCGAGTTACTTTAATACTTTTAGTGTTTTCTAATTCCTAATTACATTCAATAACTCAAGTAATATATAACCTCACAATTTCTGACTAAATAATCCTTTAATCTCAAGAAGAAATTAACAAATCACGAATTAAACCCTAATTTCGCTATATGTAATTCACGGAGAATATCCAATGTCAAGCACGCCAACGGCACTACTTGCGGCTGAAAAACCCGTGATAAAGTCACCTCTCCGCACTAACAAGAGAGAGAGAGAGAGAGAGAGAGAATGTGTGCATCTGTCTTTTTCCTTCGGCATTTTTGGCGGCTTCTTGCGTGGCAGTCATCTAAGTGACCGGTGAGAAGTTTCTGAAAGACCGATAAAAAAAAGGGAGAAGAAGAAGAAGAATACTTTCTAAAAAGAAGAGAACAATCAATATTGTCAGTGCGCTGTTCGGGGTACAAAGCAATGATTTCATCATTCTTGATAGGGTTTTGAAAATATGGCTTTTCAATCCGTTTCGTATATTCTCCCGTTCCCTTTTGGGAGTAGTCGTGCACTACTCCCCGCTCCCTTCTCTCTCTCTCAACTGTCGTCTAGTTGAACAATTTTGAAAAAGTCCCGACGCGTGCTTTGCTGTCTGTCCCTCCTTCCTGCCTCAGAATCTTGAAACGGTGCCGATGCGGACCTCTTCTCCTGCCTCAGTTTCTTTGAATATAATTAGCCCGTTTCACTGTGTTTGCAAGTGGGGATTGGAGTGCGTTCCCCTTGTATATGCGCGCGCCCATCAACCAACCCCCTCCAACCAATCCAATCAAATCTCACTCCAATCCACTATTGTCCTTTGGATTAATCACCACGGAAAGCGCCGATTTCACAAGACCGTCGCACCGAATTCCCGCCCTACCCTTCGGCACCTTCTCAGTAAAAGACAAGAAGAAAAGCTCACCATCGGACTTTATTTGAGCCGTATACAGGGCCCAACTTAATTTGAGGACGTGCATCAGTTTGTTGAACCCGATCTATTAGGGGAAAAAAAAACCAATATCACACTTTCATATTTAAATTAGAATTTATCTTGAACAGAATATTTACATGAGGAGTTTTGCAAGCATAGCAGTTTTTAAGTTATTATGAAAATAATATGAACTGCAAATTCTCGAAAAAGAGGGTTTCATAACAATTTATAATTATTCATTTTTATGTATCATAATATACTATTATTCTCATATTAAATTAAAAGCGGTTGTTCAATTATTTATCTTCACATGAGGCGAGTATTTGGTCTTTGGGAAATCTCTGGTGGTCATGAAAAGTGCGAATCCATTATACTCAGATTTT